>NC_070578.1:41369859-41527359 GCF_027409825.1 Scomber japonicus | reverse complement strand
TTTAGGGTAGAAAAAGTTTGTAAGTTAATCTTTAATTTTCTTTTTTATTATGTTCCAATTCCAGTTCATTGTTGACACGGTTTCGAGGCGGAGATTAAATATCAGCACATTTTTCCTCCGGTGCTCGTAGAGAACAAAACAAAACACAAAGGAGACTTGTCAGTAATGTAGGTGTGCCTTTCTCTGATGTGGACTTTGACTTTGACTCCTCTGTGTCTTTTTGTTGAGTTGTGTGATGTGTATTACCTGAACAATGTCTGACTGTCTGATTGATTAGAGTCTAAAGATATTCAAACATCAAATCTTTACATTTAAGAAGCTGAACCTGAAGTGATCAAACTATCACAATGGTTGCCAGATAATTTTCAGATGATTAATCGACCAATCAATCAATCGACTTATCATTGCAGCTCTATTGAAATGTTTCACATATGATATATTTATCTGGAAAGGTGAAAGTAAATAGACATAGTGGATTTAAAGGCACAACATTTGCCTCTGAAAAAGGAAAATAAAAGTATAAAGTAATGGAAATACTCAAAATAGTACAGCCTGTCTAGTTTCTTCATTTTTATAAAACATAAAAAAAAATCTTGTTTCCAGTTGAACATAAACTTGTTTCTGGTTCATGTGACAAATTTGGGGAACACATATTTTCACACTTCAGTGTTTCAAGACTTCATGAAACTCCTAAAAGAAGACGTAGATGAAAAACCGTCACTCACCTTTTTCATTATTTTGGATCTCATTGATCATCGGATTCACCCTCGCCACCTCCTCCAGCTTCACCTGTCAATCAACATGTTTCTCTTGTTTCTGAAAGCATCAATAGCTATAACACATATAAACACAATATAATAAATCAGTCTCACCCAGGCCTAGAATTTTGTCATTTTAGGGGCAAGGCCTCATGACCTTTTGTGTTGTCAATTTTTTAAGGGCACCAAGGCCATAAAATAAAACAATGATTTAAAGTCCACGTCCATAATGAATTTGATTTAAGGACTAATGACGCTTCTGAGGAAGATTGTAGTCTCAGTCGAAACTCTCAAGCAGTTAAAGAAACATCTCCTACACTTTCTAACCTCAGAAGGGTGGGGGGTGCGTTTGATGAAGTCGCCTGGTTGGCCGGTGATAGATTGGTTAAGCCATTGAGTCTATTTTATATAATTAACTTATTCTCTGAACTATATTTTATTTTTCATTTTCTCCATTATGACTGTATTGTGTTCAGTTTGATGGGCTAGTACCAGTAGAGAGAACACAAACACAGCTCATTTGACCTCAGTGTCAGCATTATTTCATCCTTTACAGCTTCTACTAACCAAGGCTTTCCTCCTAATACCTGAAAAAACTAAGACAAAAATTAAATAAACACTAAACTAAAACTACTTCATCACTTGTTACATTCACTCAAACTAAACTGAAATAAAAATGCAAACTTAATCAACTTAATAAAAATAAAAACGAATGAAAACGTCAAAACTATAAAAACCCTGGTCCAAAAACTGTCACAGATTAGCATTCAAAATATAAGAAACATGCTCAGTTTGACCATGGATGTATTATTTGAGGCGATAGGGCGACACTCAGTGGTTACTCGTGGTATTGCATCTATAAAATCCCCAGGAGTTTCCCCATAGAGCACCATTGTAAAAGAGACGTCTGTAAAACTGTTGACAGGACGCCTCAAAACTACAGACAAGCTCAATTATGACTCTTTATGTTATGAACATTTGATCCATCGAGGTTTTATATTAGTAAAACGTCTTCTAGCCGAGAAAAAGCGAGCGAGGGTGAAACACTACTAAGCATGCGCAGTTCAGGCAGTAAATGAAAACTTGCGGTGGGCTGTTTGACATTTTGTGACAGTTTGTGTGAACATGTGTAAAGGGTAAAAAATACAGTATATGTACAGGAATTTAAAATGTCATAAAAAGATTTAAAAAGTCAGTTAATTAAGGGACTATGATACAGTTAATTGGTTAAACAAGTTATGTGTGATTAAAAATAGACACACCTATAATTTTTTATTTTTATTGGGTCCTAAATAGTGATTAAAAATGCCAATTTCATTGTACTTTACTGGTCACAGTGTTAGCGTAATGCTCAAACATGTCAGCAGAGGGCGCATAGAGTTTGGGAGGAACCTAAAAACCCCATAGAGCACATGTTAAAGTTGTCTCCCTCTTTGTTTACATCTACAGGTGGGTTAATATTCCCCTAAAATCTATGCATCTGCTCAAGTACAAGAGTTAAGAGTTGGTGACGATGTGTGGTGATAAGAATTGAGTAGTTACCAAATCATTTTTAGCAAATGCTCCCTTTTGTCCCAAAAATACAAATTAGTGGAAAACATAAAGTAAAGGTTGTATTAATGTGTCAACACCACAATGTGCGCAGGCTTTGAGTTATGAAAAAAGTAAAATAGAGACAAACTACACTCTGTGTGTTCCTGTTGAGCCGCAGGCTGTTTTTTCGGATGTTTACCTCGTTCTTTCAGTTCCAGTTGAAAGACGACTGAAGCCGTTTAACCACCCTCACCGATTCCTGTCACGTAAACACACAAAACCCACCAGAGCACTTTGAAACTGAAACTGACTTGAAATGACCTTATCTTACTGAAGTTAGCTGAACTGAACTGATAAAGGAACGAAGTTGAACCTGAATAAACAAAACAGAGGAACTCTGAAGTTCTCCTTTTGTTTATGCTCATATGATACAGTTTGATATTGTGAAAACACTATATTATCACACTGAATGCATTTAACACAGTACATGGTTTACATTAGTACTGAAACGCTGCAGACATGTTATGACGCGTTATGTTACACTCCACGTCTATTTGTTGTTCCCAACGTTCATAATTGGGCCTGATGCTGGAAATATGTCGGCCATGACAAAATCTTGTGGAGACTGGCCCTGAGAGTTGTGTGGTCTGGTTCCGGTATAAAGCAACCTCACACACCCAGAGCTCTCTGAATGCGTGTCAACTGTCAAACATCATCTCTGCAACCTGAAAAATGGATGCTACATCTGAGCCACAGGATGCTGACCTACCTGAGAGTTGTCCCCTTTTTGGCATACACATACACACATATCTGCATGTCTTCTTACTGTTTTATGTAGCTTCCTCAATGTCATCATGGCAAGACACAAGCTGAGAAACATAATATCCTCTAATTTGTTCAGATAACTGTATGATTGTTCATAACATAGAATTTACTCAATTTCAGGATTTACATCTCATGAAATTGAGACCGCCCAGGGAGGGAGACAGTCAGCTCAGCCTCAATCACCAGTAACAGCAGTTTAATAATGATAATAATAATAAGAATGCATTTTATTTAAAGGTGCCTTTCAAAGCACTCAAGGTCACCTTACAAGGCACATATAACACAACAACAGTACATCAAACAATATAAATCAGGTGACATTTAGTGCAAAGATAAAGAATAAATATGAATGTGACTACAAAGTGCATTAATATAATAAATAAAGAATAAATATGAATGTGACTACAAAGTGCATTAATATAATAAATAAACAAGAATGTGATTGCATAGTCAGTGTGAGACAGAGTATGCCACTCTGAGTAGGTACGTTTTCAGGTGGGATAATATAATTTTTTTGTACTAGAAGATTTCTCTGAAGAATCACAGAAGACGGAGTGTTGAATCTTTCTCTTTTACTCAGAACATGCCAGCATGGAGAAGGACACACAGTCGTTCTGCCAGGCAACAAACAGTTTCAGCTTTTATACTTTAACCCCCAGTGGAAATTTGAATAAGACAGGTAACACAGTAATACATTACAACAGTCATGAAGTAATTAAGTAATAAAGTACAAAAACCCCCCCAAGGAGTAACCTTTGCTGACCCTGTATGTAGCTGCTCTAGGTAGGAAGCATGAGGCCCGAGATCGTTTTGAAACACACGGTTTATTTTGTCACCAACCGACCCGTGAGAACTGAAGAGAAAGGAAAGTAATTAAATAGTCAAATAAATAAACACGACAATGCATAGCCTGTAGCTTAATACAATTTACACAAATACACCAATAAACATACCTCATATGCTTCACACTACCATAAGGGCTCAATCACGTGTCTTTTCTTCTTTCTTCGTCTTTAATTAACTTAAATTAATCAAGTCTGGTTTCTACTTTGCCATACTCTGCCAAGTGGTGTGTCACTAAAAAGATGCTGTGTAGAAACAAATAACAATGAACCCCGCCTCAACTAAACAGATAGGTAGGAACCAAAATGAAAATGAATACGAATAAAATAAACGTGTGAGGCAGTTACACCGTACTTGATCGGAAACAGTCAGTTTTGCTACCAGGTGTCTTGTCTGATTTAACAAAATGCCTGAGGCTTAGGCATTTACAGAAGTTAAGACACACACATGACACAATGAGTCCCTCATGACACAAAACCCAGCTGTTATTAAGTAATGAATTTCATGAATATCTTTCATTCTGAGGTTTTTACAGGACTCGTCAGCTGGTTGAGACTAAACTACAGGTTCAGTTTAACTGCAGCTTCTGAGAACACAGAAGTGCGTTTATGAGATCTGCTGATTTAGTTTCAGACTGAGATTTCAAAAATACAGACAGAGCAATAATCATTATTACTCATTATTTTGTTCTTTTCACTTCCTCTTTGAAGGAATTGTTCATTATTTGGTTGCAGCAGTTTTTTATTTTCATTTTCTCATCTGTTGTGACGTGTGAAGTTTGGTAAGTTACAGTTTTCAGTTATTTTACTGTAAAAAGTGTAAAAAGCAGAAAGTGATGCTGCTGTTAGTGTTGAGAAGAGCTCAGCTCCTTAGAGGGTCTTTTATTACAACGGAGCACTGAACAAGATAAAAATGTTACAATTAACTTTCATGAACTGAAAGCACAGTGTGAAATATCAATAGCTTCAGCTACACTCTGAATCTGAGATTACGCCATGGTCATGTTACTCTATCAACATTGTCACAATGTTAACGTCTTGTCAATCACAAGATAGCCACTCTGTAAAGCATGCCCTGATTTATCACCTATTTTACTCTTAATGGGAACATAATTTACATCATCATCATTATCATGCTGTATTGAAGAAGACCTGAAACTAGAAGTGGAGACCATAAACTCATCAGGAAAGTGCTGAGGTAATAAATCAAGTGAGAAGAAGGGTCATCATACACTTACATAATATTGAACTTTTTATTGTATAACCAGAGAAGTCGCCCCCAGCTGGCCTTTAGATATAATGCATTTTTTAGGCACTTCTCTTTTCATACCAGGAGTTATCCACTTTGTCATCTTACTGCCAGAATCTGGAAAAGAAAAGAAAAAAAATCAGGTGTTTGCAGCAACTTCAAAAGGCCAGTTTGCTGAAATCTACAGACAATTTTGGGAACAAGAATATACACAATGTCGGCTGTGGCTTCCTGTTTGCAGCAGTTTTTTATTTCACTTCCTCTTCACTGTGATGCAGTTGTTTTCTCCGTGTGAAGTTTGGTAAGTGACAGTTTTCAGTTATTTTACAGTAAAAAGTGTAAAAATCAGAAAGTGAAGCTGCTGTTAGTGTTGAGAAGAGCTCATGTCTCTGCTAACAGGATCATCAGGTGCTCTAACAACAGTACAGCTGGTTAGTACTGTGTTAACATGTTTGATGCTGCAGCTTCATGCTCAGCTCTGTTTGTCTCTGTGCTGTTTACAGCTTGGATTGAGTGTGTGCTTTAGTTTGATAGTTTTCATGATGAATATGTGAAAGTGTGTTACATGGAGGTTGTTTTAACAATAACAAGCAGCAACAGTGGAGCTCTGAGCTGCAGGAGATCCAGGTGATAGTCTGAGCCCACAATCACCTGAACTCACCAACAGCCAAGAATCAGATTTTATTATCAACTAGACACAGCGATGTGCTCAACATAGATTCAGACTTTAGTTAACTTGTTGTAATCTTAGCTTAATGTCAAATCATTTTCTGCCTACAGTTACATTTTCTTTCTGAATCTAAAAGATTTCATGTGGGCCAGTGTGACTTTAAGGTTCTGTAGTATTGTGAAGCAATTTACATGCAATTTTTGTTTTTTACTGCTAATGAGTCAATAGTAATTACGTAACTTAAAAAATGAGAGATTTCTCAACTTTACAAGTATAAAAATCAGAAAGTGAAGCTGCTGTTAGTGTTGAGAAGAGCTCATCTCTCTGCTAACAGGATCATCAGGTGCTCTAACAACAGTACAGCTGGTTAGTACTGTGTTAACATGTTTGATGCTGCAACTTCATGCTCAGCTCTGTTTGTCTCTGTGCTGTTTACAGCTTGGATTGAGTGTGTTGTTTTTCTCAGCAGACTGTGACAGTTCAGGGTGGAAATTTACTTTTGTAACAGGAATTAAGTTGAAGTTTTAAAGGCAAAGTTCACACTTTAGTCGCTACATTTAAATACTTTAGTTCACACTGATACCAATATATTGTAAAACCATTCATAGAAAGAAACAGTTCAGTGTGGTACATTCATTTCATAAATCAATATACTGAACATAAACCTTCAAATATCTCTTCTCATGTTTCAATATTCAGCTTCTTCAATGTAACCGTCTCAAACTATTTACACATCTGTCAGTGGAATAAAGTTCAGGAGTTGTACGTCCTTTTCTCTTGGTTCACTTGTGTTTTTAGTTCAGGACAGAATTTAGTTATTGGTCAGAAATAGTTTCTCCAGAGTTGTTCAATCTCCATTTGGTCACAGTGTTTTAGCTTTGGTCAGTATCATGCTGTCAGAGGTCATAGTGTGTCCCACAAATATACACAATCAATAACACAAAACACAATGACTCCCTGCTGCCACACAGATGATCTGTGGAGAGGTGAAGGGGTCACATTAATTTAAAGTTGGCACCACAGAAGAATAAAAACAAGGTAGAGGGTATTTGCTATGCTATTTCAGGCTATCAGACGTCAGTAATGCAACAGAAGCAACTTGAACTATTGATCCGTTTATATTCAAGAGTTTCATATAAGTGTATTTTTATACTGTGCAACAGGAAACATTCTGCAGGGTCTCTGCAGCAGGCTAACAGTAGTTTTTATTTCTGTGCTCATTTCCTGGTTTCATGGTTGCAGAGGGTTTTTTTTCTTGTCTCCTCGCTGTGGCGCAGATCTTTTTCTCTGTGTGAAGTTTGATAAGTGACAGTTTTCAGTTATTTTATTGTAAAAATCACAAAGTGAAACTGCTGCTGGGAGAGGAAAATATGCCAAAACGTTCTGAGAATGAGAATTAATCATAAAATTACTACAAATGTGTACTTTTGATATTATATAATTTGCATACATTTCAAGTTTTGGGGAAAAGACATTTATTTTAAATGTCCAACCCTGATTTGGGACCAATTCAGTAGAAAGGTGCAATCGGTTGAAAATTGAAAGTTATTGAGACATAATTCTGTCAGGTACTTTTGAGAAGAATTAAAGATTAGAGGCTGATGGATAATAATTCAGACTCCCTGGATCAAGGTAAATTAACAATATGAGCATCATGTTTCCCAGAAAAGGCCAGAGGTCTTGGAAAAGTTTTGCAGGTAAACAGTCAAATAGGTAGTTGGTTTAGAAGCTGACACGATCAAAGTCAAAGATTCAAGAAAGAAAGTCTTAAAAACTGTAAAAACACTGACTATCTGTGACTCTGAGACAGGATCTGCAGAAACACGTGTCATGTTACAGCTAAATATGTTTTAAAGTCTTGTAACGGTTGCATGCTCCGCCTTTTCACTTCCTATATGAAGATTTTTTTTCCTTTTTTGCTTGCAGCAGTTTTTTATTTCACTTCCTCTTCACTGTGATGCAGTTGTTTTCTCCGTATGCAGTTTGGTAAGTTACAGTTTTCAGTTATTTTACAGTAAAAAGTGTAAAAATCAGAAAGTAAAGCTGCTGTTAGTGTTGAGAAGAGCTCATCTCTCTGCTAACAGGATCATCAGGTGCTCTAACAACAGTACAGCTGGTTAGTACTGTGTTAACATGTTTGATGCTGCAGCTTCATGCTCAGCTCTGTTTGTCTCTGTGCTGTTTACAGCTTGGATTGAGTGTGTGTGCTTTAGTTTGATAGTTTTCATGATGAATATGTGAAAGTGTGTTACATGACCAAACAAGCAGCAACAGTGGACAGACAAGAATCAGATTTTATAATCGACTAGATACAGCGATGTGCTCGACATAGATTCAGACTTTAGTTAACTTGTTTTAATCTTAGCTTAATGTCAGATCATTTTCTGCCTACAGTTACATTTTCTTTCTGAATCTGACAAATTTCAAGTGGGTCAGTGTGACTTTAAGATTCTGTAGTATTGTGAAGCAATTTACATGTAATAATATTTTTTTACTGCTAATGAGTCAATAGTAATTACGTAACTTAAGAAATGAGAGATTTCTCAACTTTCTTGGTTGCCTGTAACAGCATGTGCATAGAAAACAAGCTCCAGAACAAAAGCAGAGTATAACTTACCCCTTTAGTTTTTTCTGTTGGTAGTCCAAAGGTAGTAATGACAATGAATCTGCAGTGTGTTGCTTCTGAATCACAGCGCTTTACATCCCGTTTTCATCCCTTTGCTCCATGGACACCCACAGCCTGTTGGTCCCAAGACACAGTTCACTGGGCCTGCCCATGGTTAGAAAACTGCTGAGTAAAAGAAGCTGGTTGGTATGGGGGTTGGGTCAGATTCAGGTGGTTGAATTAGGCATATTGTTGCTGGAGGGACGGTGCGTATCCACCCTCACCAGTCAGCAGCCACAGTGGATCAGAAGCGTGTTTCAGTATGTGAGCGTTCAGCAGTGGTTAGATAGAGGGAGGGCATCACTTGCAACAGTTTGGCACTACGAGCATTTGCATGAGCATTCAAGCTTAATGGCCACAGGTGTCACTAATGAGAATACATTTCTGATTCCAACATACAGAACCTTCAAAGAAACTACACATGAAAAATAAGAGTTAATGTTGCAATTAACAAAACAAACTAATGTTGTCTCATTAAAAGATTAAAATATGCACAGACTCGGTTTAAAAAGGAAAAGGGGCTTTTAAGATGTGGCTCATCCTTTCTGTATTAATGTAACAGGTGGAGGTAGAACCAAGTTGAAGTACGAGACACCACAGGTGGCAGGTATGAAGGGCAACAGGAGGAACGCAGCAACGTTCTGTTCAGTCTGTGTTTTAGTTTTGGTCAGTGTCATGCTGTCAGAGGTCATAGTGTGTCCCACAAATATACACAATCAATAATACACACACACACACACAACAATGACTTCCCTGCTGCCACACAGCTGATCTGTGAAGAGGTGAAGGGGGTCACATTAATTTATAGTTGGCACCATAGAAGAACAAAAACAAGAGGGGCTTCCAGACCACAGTGTACCTGATGCAGGTATTAACTATAATCTGGCTGTACAGACAGTCTGATGTGGTTACACTCACAGGAAGGTCAGACAGTAAAATCAGCAGCACTGAAAGAACTTTGTAACTTTCCTGAAAACAAAACACAGACTTGTGGTCCAGCAGCTCTTCTGACTGTTTTTACTTCAGTGCCACTCTGAGTTTGCTGCCACCTGCTGGTGAAGCTCATCAGGACCAAACCAAACCTCCCTGAACACATCTGAACCAGACACACTTCTAACATCTCAGTTTTGTCACTGAGGAATTATTATAATGAACTTTCATTCAGTATCAGCTGCTATTTCAGGCTTATCAGATGTCAGTAATGCAACAGGAGCAACTTTAACTGTTGATCCGTTTATATTCAAGAATTTCATATAAGTGTATTTTTACACTGTGCAGCAGGAAACTTTCTGCAGGGTCTCTGCAGCAGGTGTGTTGATGGTCTCTTAAAACTGGAACAGTCTTTGCTACAAAAATATACATAGTTGATGTTTTGGTCAAAGTATTTTATTAAATGTTCATATTGAAATGATCCTTTTGAAGTATTTAAAGAGGTTTGGAGTCAGATGCAACATGGAGGATGTTTCTTACACTTTGTGCTGCTGTATCACTGCTGTCTGATTCTGATCCAGTTCATAAATGTGTGTACGTTAGTATATGTTCAAGCTTCAGGACCGTGTTTCAGAAAGACGGACTTGTGAAAACTCTGAGTTTTCTTAATCCTCTCTGAAGCAGCAGGTGACAGTAGTTTTTTTTTCTGTGCTCATTTCCTGGTTTCATGGTTGCAGAGGGTTTTTTTTTTCTTGTTTCCTCGCTGTGGCGCAGATCTTTTTCTCTGTGTGAAGTTTGATAAGTGACAGTTTTCAGTTATTTTATTGTAAAAATAAGAAAGTTAAACTGCTGCTGACACATTTCGGGAGAGGGAAATATGCCAAAACGTTCTGAAAATACAAAATGAAAATTAATCATAAAATGACTACAAATGTGTACTTTGGATATTATATAATTTGCATACATTTAAAGTTTTGGGGGAAAGACACATTTATTTCAAGATGTTTCCCAACTCTGACTTTACACCAATTCAGTAGAAAGGTGCAATGAGTTGAAAGTTGTTGAGACAAGGGAAACTTCCACTGAGTAATAGATGCAGGGGAATACCAGACAGACAGACACCGGGGGTGCAGAAGCTGAACTCGTGGTCAGGGACAGAAAGCTGAGGTGTTTATCAGGGCAGAGCAGATAATAACCACGAAGTCAAACCAATGGTGAGTGCTGGAGAACCGTGCATGAGGACAAAGAACAATCTGGCAGTGAGCGGGTGAACATGAGAGGCTGAAATAGTGACTAGACTGATGATGAGGTGTGTGTGACAGTCAGAGTTAGAGCAGAGGTAGAGTGAGTGGAAATGAATCAGAGCAGCATGTAAGGAGGACAGCAGACTGTGACAGTTCAGGGTGGAAAATTAATTTTGTAACAGGAATTAAGTTGAAGTTTTAAAGGCAAACTTCACACTTTAGTCAACGTTTAAATGCTTTAGTTCACATTGCTACCAATATATTGTAAAACCATTCAAAGAAAGAAACAGTTCAGTGTGGTACATTCATTTCATAAATCAATATACTGAACATAAACCTTCAAATATCTCTTCTCATGTTTCAACATTCAGCTTCTTCAGTGTAACCGTCTCAAACTATTTACACATCTGTCACTGGAATGAAGTTAAGGAGTTGTATGTCCTTTTCTCTTGGTTCACTTGTGTTTTTAGTTCAGGACAGAATTTAGTTATTGGTCAGAAATAGTTTCTCCAGAGTTGTTCAATCTCCATTTGGTCACAGTGTTTTAGCTTTGGTCAGTGTCATGCTGTCTGAGGTCATAGTGTGTCCCACAAATATACACAAAAAATAATACAAAACACAATGACTCCCTGCTGCCACACAGCTGATCTGTGGAGAGGTGAAGGGGTCACATTAATTTAAAGCGTACCCTGATTTATCATCTATTTTACTCTTAATGGGACCATAATTTACCAAATGTATATCATGCTGTATTGAAGAAGACCTTAAACTAGCAGTGGAGACCATAAACTCATCAGAAAAGTGTTTATTGAAGTAATAAATCAAGGGAGAAGTAGGATCATTTTCTCATACACTTCCATATTATTGAACTTGTTCTTTTATAACCAGAGAAGTTGCACTCTGTTGGCCTTTAGATAGAATGCAGGTTTAAGGCACTTCTGCATTGGCTTGACCAGGAGTTATCCACTTTGTCATCTTACTGCCAGAATCTGGAAAAGAAAAGAAAAAAAATCAGACGTTTGCAGCAACTTTACAATACATTGAAATCTACGGACATTTTAACATTATAGGGAACAAGATTATACAAAATGTCGGCTGTGGGTTCCTGGTTGCAGCAGTTTTTTTTATTTCACTTCCTCTTCACTGTGGCGCAGTTGTTTTCTCCGTGTGAAGTTTGGTAAGTGACAGTTTTCAGTTATTTTACAGTAAAAAGTGTAAAATCAGAAAGTGAAGCTGCTGTTAGTGTTGAGAAGAGCTCATCTCTCTGCTAACAGGATCATCAGGTGCTCTAACAACAGAACAGCTGGTTAGTACTGTGTTAACATGTTTGATGCTGCAGCTTCATGCTCAGCTCTGTTTGTCTCTGTGCTGTTTACAGCTTGGATTGAGTGTGTTGTGTGTTTCTCAGCAGACTGTGACAGTTCAGGGTGGAAATTTACTTTTCTAACACAGGAATTAAGTTGAAGTTTTAAAGTCAAAGTTCACACTTCAGTCACTACATTTAAATACTTTAGTTCACACTGCTACCAATATATTATAAAACCATTCATAGAAAGAAACAGTTCAGTTCATTTATTTCATAAATCTATATAATGAACACAAACCTTCAAATATCTCTTCTCATGTTTCAACATTCAGCTTCTTCAATGTAACCGTCTCAAACTATTTACACATCTGTCATTGGAATAAAGTTCAGGAGTTGTACGTCCTTTTCTCTTGGTTCACTTGTGTTTTTAGTTCAGGACAGAATTTAATTATTGGTCAGAAATAGTTTCTCCAGAGTTGTTCAATCTCCATTTGGTCACAGTGTTATAGCTTTGGTCAGTGTCATGCTGTCAGAGGTCATAGTGTGTCCCACAAATATACACAATCAATAATACAAAAAACAATGACTCCCTGCTGCCACACAGATGATCTGTGGAGAGGTGAAGGGGTCACACTAATTTAAAGTTGGCACCACAGAAGAATAAAAACAAGGTAGAGGGTATTTGCTATGCTATTTCAGGCTATCAGACGTCAGTAATGCAACAGAAGCAACTTGAACTATTGATCCGTTTATATTCAAGAATTTCATATAAGTGTATTTTTATATTGTGCAACAGGAAACGTTCTGCAGGGTCTCTGCAGCAGGCTGACAGTAGTTTTTATTTCTGTGCTCATTTACTTGTTGCCATGTTGACAGAGAGGCTGTGGTTTCCTTGTTGCATAACGTTTTTTTTTTCTTGTTTCCTCGCTGTGGCGCAGATCTTTTTCTCTGTGTGAAGTTTGATAAGTGACAGTTTTCAGTTATTTTATTGTAAAAATCAGAAAGTGAAACTGCTGCTGACAAATTTTGGGAGTGGAAAATATACCAAAACTTTCTGAAAATACAGAGAATAAATGAGAATAAATCATAAAATTACTACAAATGTGTACTTTTGATATTATATAATTTGCATACATTTAACGTTTTGAGGGAAAGACACATTTATTTTAAATGTCCAACCCTGACTTTGCACCAATTCAGTAGAAAGGTGCAATCGGTTGAAAATTGAAAGTTGTTGAGACATAATTTTCTCTAGTACTTTTGAGAAGAATGAAAGATTAGAGGCTGATGGATAATTATTCAGACTCCCTGGATCAAGGTGATAAATTAACAATATGAGCATTGTGTGTCCCAGAAAAGGTCAGAGGTCTTTGAAAAGTTTTGCAGGTAAACAGTCAAATAGGTAGTTGGTTTAGAAGCTGACACGATCAAAGTCAAAGATTCAAGAAAGAAAGTCTTAAAAGCTGTAAAAACACTGACTATCTGTGACTCTTTGTTCATATTATATATTTGGTGAGACAGGATCTGCAGAAACAGGTGTGATGTTACCGCTAAATATGTTTTTAAGTCTTGTAACGGTTGCATGCTCTCCGCCTTTTCACTTCCTATATGAAGAATTGTTTTTCCTTTTTTGGTTGCAGCAGTTTTTTATTTCACTTCCTCTTCACTGTGGCGCAGATGTTTTCTCCGTGTGCAGTTTGGTAAGTTACAGTTTTCAGTTATTTTACAGTAAAAAGTGTAAAAATCAGAAAGTGAAGCTTCTGTTATTGTTGAGAAGAGTCTCTGCTAACAGGATCATCAGGTGCTCTAACAACAGTACAGCTGGTTAGTACTGTGTTAACATGTTTGATGCTGCAGCTTCATGCTCAGCTCTGTTTGTCTCTGTGCTGTTTACAGCTTGGATTGAGTGTGTGTGCTTTAGTTTGATAGTTTTCATGATGAATATGTGAAAGTGTGTTTCATGGAGGTTGTTTTAACAATAACAAGCAGCATCAGTGGAGCTCTGAGCTGCAGGAGATCCAGGTGATAGTCTGAGCCCAAACTCACCTGAACTCACCAACAGACAAGAATCAGATTTTATTATCGACTAGACACAGCGATGTGCTCAACATCGATTCAGACTTTAGTTAACTTGTTGTAATCTTAGCTTAATGTCAAATCATTTTCTGCCTACAGTTACATTTTCTTTCTGAATCTGACAAATTTCATGTGGGTCAGTGTGACTTGAAGGTTCTGTAGTATTGTGAAGCAATTTACATGTAATAATATCTTTTACTGCTAATGAGTGAATAGTAATTACGTAACTTAAAAAATGAGAGATTTCTCAACTTTCTTGGTTGCCTGTAACAGCATGTGCATAGAAAACAAGCTCCAGAACAAAAGCAGAGTATAACTTACCCCTTTAGTTTTTTCTGTTGGTAGTCCAAAGGTAGTAATGACAATGAATCTGCAGTGTGTTGCTTCTGAATCACAGCGCTTTACATCCCGTTTTCATCCCTTTGCTCCATGGACACCCACAGGCTGTTGGTCCCAAGACACAGTTCACTGGGCCTGCCCATGGTTAGAAAACTGCTGAGTAAAAGAAGCTGGTGGTTTGAGGGTTGGGTCAGATTCAGGTGGTTGAATTAGGCATATTGTTGCTGGAGGGGCGGTGCGTATCCACCCTCACCAGTCAGCAGCCACAGTGGAGCAGAAGCGTGTTTCAGTATGTGAGCGTTCAGTAGTGGTTAGATAGAGGGAGGGCATCACTTGCAACAGTTTGGCACAACGAGCATTTGCATGAGCATACAAGCTTAACGGCCACAGGTGTCACTAATGAGAAGACATTTCTGATTCCAACATACAGAACCTTTAAACAAACTACACATGAAACACAAGAGTTAATGTTGCAATTAACAAAACAAACTGAAGTTGTCTCATTAAAAGATTAAGATATGCACAGACTCGGTTTAAAAAGGAAAAGGGGCTTTTAAGATATGGCTCATCCTTTCTGTATTAATGTAACAGGTGGAGGTAGAACCAAGTTGAAGTACAAGACACCACAGGTGGCAGGTATGAAGGGCAACAGGAGGAATGCAGCAACGTTCTGTTCAGTCTGTGTTTTACTTTGGGTCAGTGTCATGCTGTCAGAGGTTATAGTGTGTCCCACAAATATACACAATCAATATTACACACACACAACAATGACTTCCCTGCTGCCACACAGCTGATCTGTGGAGAGGTGAAGGGGGTCACATTAATTTAAAGTTGGCACCATAGAAGAATAAAAACAAGAGGGGCTTCCAGACCACAGTGTACCTGATCCAGGTATTAACTATAATCTGACTGTACAGACAGTCTGATGTGGTTACACTCACAGGAAGGTTGGACAGTAAAATCTACGGTGGCCCTGAAGGGCAAACGACACCAACAAAAAGGAAAACACAACGACATTAACAAAAACACAACGACAAAAAGGAAAACACAACGGCAAAAAGGAAAACACAACGACATTAACAAAAACACAACGACATTAACAAAAACACAACGACATTAACAAAAACACAACGACAAAAAGGAAAACACAACGACATTAACAAAAACACAACGGCAAAAAGGAAAACACAACGACATTAACAAAAACACAACGACAAAAAGGAAAACACAACGACAAAAAGGAAAACACAACGACAAAAAGGAAAACACAACGACAAGAAGGAAAACACAACGACAAGAAGAAAAACACAACGGCAAAAAGGAAAACACAACGACAAAAAGGAAAACACAACGGCAAAAAGGAAAACACAACGACAAAAAGGAAAACACAACGACAAGAAGAAAAACACAACGACAAAAAGGAAAACACAACGACAAGAAGGAAAACACAACGACAAGAAGAAAAACACAACGACAAAAAGGAAAACACAACGACAAGAAGGAAAACACAACGACAAGAAGAAAAACACAACGACAAAAAGGAAAACACAACGACAAGAAGAAAAACACAACGACATTAACAAAAACACAACGACATTAACAAAAACACAACGACATTAACAAAAACACAACGACAAGAAGAAAAACACAACGACATTAACTCCTAACGGAAAGGGTTGGTACCTGCTATGACAAGGATAATTGCTGATTGGACAAAAGCACGTCCGTCTTTTTAACAGGTGGGAAAGGCTGCTTTACGCCATACCAGGCAATCAATTTCATATTTGGTCATATTGCTTTCCTCGCTCCACTACCCACTATCCATTCAGTCTAAACTTCTTCATATCAACAAGTGATGTGATGAATGATTTTATAACTGAGTATGCCAATATGTGTGGATATCCTATATGCCACACGTTACTCCGCTCGACTTCAAATTGTTTTATTTTACACACTGTTGCCCCAACATGATTTACAACACACGGACTGATGGACATAAACGTGTCTAAAACATCAAATGCGTGATTTTCCTAGACCATCTTTACCAGACGTGATCTTTGATCATCGTGAAATGTTTTTCAGAGGTGCAACAAGCTGGACCTGTAAGGTGCTAAAGTGTTATCATTGCAATAACAGTGGTCACAAGTTAATTTGGCCATGGTGTGTTGACAGTCGTGGCTATGCAAACGTCATTTTTAATTCAACAGTAATTGTATCACTTTATGACAAATGCTTGTTGTATAGCTACGTGGCCTAATGGTAAATCATTAGGCTGGGACTTTTTTGCAGTTGGTTCAAATCCCGTGTCGGGTGACTTTTTATTTATTTTTATTTGAACATGTAAATACAGAAAATGGTGTCCGGTATTTCGGATCCTACAATTGTACTTCACAACATGGCATCATGCTTGGATTAAGCAGGTGGAGATCATCAGATATATATATATGGACGTGCATTCACTAAACTACCTGGTATGGCGTAAAGCAGCCTTTCCCACCTGTTAAAAAGACGGACGTGCTTTTGTCCAATCAGCAATTATCCTTGTCATAGCAGGTACCAACCCTTTCCGTTAGGAGTTAATGTCGTTGTGTTTTTCTTCTTGTCGTTGTGTTTTTGTTAATGTCGTTGTGTTTTCCTTTTTGTCGTTGTGTTTTCCTTTTTGTCGTTGTGTTTTTGTTAATGTCGTTGTGTTTTCCTTTTTGTCGTTGTGTTTTTGTTAATGTCGTTGTGTTTTTCTTTTTGTCGTTGTGTTTTCCTTTTTGTTGGTGTCGTTTGCCCTTCAGGGCCACCGTAAAAATCAGCAGCACTGAAAGAACTTTGTAACTTTTCTGAAAACAAAACACAGACTTGTGTCCAGCAGCTCTTCTGACTGTTTTTACTTCAGTGCCACTCTGAGTTTGCTGCCACCTGCTGGTGAAGCTGATCAGGATCAAACCAAACCTCCCTGAACACATCTGAACCAGACACACTTCTAACATCTCAGTTTTGTCACTGAGAAATTATTATAATGAAGTTTCATTCAGTATCAGCTGTTATTTCAGGCTTATCAGATGTCAGTAATGCAACAGAAGCAACTTTAACTGTTGATCCGTTTATATTCAACAATTTCATATAAGTGTATTTTTACACTGTGCAGCAGGAAACTTTCTGCAGGGTCTCTGCAGCATCTGTGTTGATGGTCTCTTAAAACTGGAACAGTCCTTGCTACAAAAATGTACATAGTTGATATTTTGATCAAAGTATTTTATTAAATGTTCATATTGAAATGATCCTTTTGAAGTATTTAAAGAGGTTTGGAGTCAGATGCAACATGGAGGATGTTTCTTACACTTTGTGCTGCTGTATCACTGCTGTCTGATTCTGATCCAGTTCATAAATGTGTACGTTAGTATATGTTCAAGCTTCAGGACCCTGTTTCAGAAAGACGGACTAGTGAAAACTCTGAGTTTTCTTAATCCTCTCTGAAGCAGCAGGTGACAGTAGTTTTTTTTCTGTGCTCATTTCCTGGTTTCATGGTTGCAGAGGGTTTTTTTTTCTTGTTTCCTCGCTGTGGCGCAGATCTTTTTCTCTGTGTGAAGTTTGATAAGTGACAGTTTTCAGTTATTTTATTGTAAAAATAAGAAAGTTAAACTGCTGCTGACAAATTTTGGGAGAGGAAAATATACCAAAACTTTCTGAAAATACAAAAAGAAAATTAATCAGAAAATGACCACAAATGTGTACTTTTGATATTATATCATCTGCATACATTTAAAGTTTTGGGGGAAAGACACATTAATTTCAAGATGTTTCCCAACTCTGACTTTACACCAATTCAGTAGAAAGGTGCAATGAGTTGAAAGTTGTTGAGACAAGGGAAACTTCCACTGAGTAATAGATGCAGGGGAATACCAGACAGACAGAAACCGGGGGTGCAGAGGCTGAACTCGTGGTCAGGGACAGAAAGCTGAGGTGTTTATCAGGGCACAGCAGAGTCATAACCACGAAGTCAAACCGATGGTGAGTGCTGGAGAACCGTGCATGAGAACAAAGAACAATCTGGCAGTGAGTGGGTGAACATGAGAGGCTGAAATAGTGACTAGACTGATGATGAGGTGTGTGTGGCAGACAGTCAGAGTGGAGCAGAGGTAGAGTGAGTGGAAATGAATCAGAGCAGCAGGTAAGGAGGACAGCAAACTGTGACAGTTCAGGGTGGAAAATTAATTTTGTAACAGGAATTAAGTTGAAGTTTTAAATGCAAAGTTCACACTTCAGTCAACATTTAAATACTTTAGTTCACACTGCTACCAATATATTATAAAACCATTCATAGAAAGAAACAGTTCAGTGTGGTACATTCATTTCATAAATCAATATACTGAATATAAACCTTCAAATATCTCTTCTCATGTTTCAACATTCAGCTTCTTCAGTGTAACCGTCTCAAACTATTTACACATCTGTCACTGGAATAAAGTTCAGGAGTTGTACGTCCTTTTCTCTTGATTCACTTGTGTTTTTAGTTCAGGACATAATTTAGTTATTGGTTAGAAATTGTTTCTCCAGAGTTGTTCAATCTCCATTTGGTCACAGAGTTTTAGTTTTGGCCAGTGTCATGCTGTCAGAGGTCATAGTGTGTCCCACAAATATACACAATCAATAATACAACAAACAATGACTCCCTGCTGCCACACAGATGATCTGTGGAGAGGTGAAGGGGGTCACATTAATTTAAAGCATACCCTGATTTATCACCTATTTTACTCTTAATGGGACCATAATTTACCAAATGTATATCATGCTGTATTGAGGAAGACCTGAAACTAGCAGTGGAGACCATAAACTCATCAGGAAAGTGTTTACTGAGGTAATAAATCAAGTGAGAAGTAGGGTCATTTTCTCATACACTTCCATATTATTGAACTTGTTCTTTTATAACCAGAGAAGTTGCACTCTGTTGGCCTTTAGATAGAATGCAGGTTTAAGACACTTCTGCATTGGCTTCTCTTTTCAGACCAGGAGCTATCCACTTTGTCATCTTACTGCCAGACTCTGGAAAAGAAAAGAAAAAAAAAATCAGACGTTTGCAGCAACTTTACAATACACTGACATCTACGGACATTTTAACATTATAGGGAACAAGATTATACAAAATGTCGGCTGTGGCTTCCTGCTTGCAACAGTTTTTTTAATTTCACTTCCTCTTCACTATGGCGCAGTTGTTTTCTCTGTGTGAAGTTTGGTGAGTGACAGTTTTCAGTTATTTTACAGTAAAAAGTGTAAAAAGCAGAAAGTAAAGCTGCTGTTAGTGTTGAGAAGAGCTCATCTCTCTGCTAACAGGATCATCAGGTGCTCTAACAACAGTACAGCTGGTTAGTACTGTGTTAACATGTTTGATGCTGCAGCTTCATGCTCAGTTTGTCTCTGTGCTGTTTACAGCTTGGATTGAGTGTGTTGTGTGTTTCTCAGCAGACTGTGACAGTTCAGGGTGGAAATTTACTTTTCTAACACAGGAATTAAGTTGAAGTTTTAAAGGCAAAGTTCACACTTCAGTCACTACATTTAAATACTTTAGTTCACACTGCTACCAATATATTATAAAACCATTCATAGAAAGAAACAGTTCAGTGTGGTACATTCATTTCATAAATCTATATACTGAACATAAACCTTCAAATATCTCTTCTCATGTTTCAACATTCAGCTTCTTCAATGTAACCATCTCAAACTATTTACACGTGTCAGTGGAATAAAGTTCAGGAGTTGTACGTCCTTTTCTCTTGGTTCACTTGTGTTTTTAGTTCAGGACAGAATTTAGTTATTGGTCAGAAATAGTTTCTCCAGAGTTGTTCAATCTCCATTTGGTCACAGTGTTTTAGTTTTGGTCAGTGTCATGCTGTCAGAGGTCATAGTGTGTCCCACAAATATACACAATAAATAATGTAAAAAAAACAATGACTCCCTGCTGCCACACAGATGAACTGTGGAGAGGTGAAGGGGTCACATTAATTTAAAGTTGGCACCACAGAAGAATAAAGACAAGGTAGAGGGTATTTGCTATGCTATTTCAGGCTATCAGACGTCAGTAATGCAACAGAAGCAACTTGAACTATTGATCCGTTTATATTCAAGAGTTTCATATAAGTGTATTTTTATACTGTGCAACAGGAAACGTTCTGCAGGGTCTCTGCAGCAGCAGCTAACAGTAGTTTTTATTTCTGTGCTCATTTCCTGGTTTCATGGTTGCAGAGGGTTTTTTTTCTTGTCTCCTCGCTGTGGCGCAGATCTTTTTCTCTGTGTGAAGTTTGATAAGTGACAGTTTTCAGTTATTTTATTGTAAAAATCAGAAAGTGAAACTGCTGCTGGGAGAGGAAAATATGCCAAAACGTTCTGAGAATGAGAATTAATCATAAAATTACTACAAATGTGTACTTTGGATATTATATAATTTGCATACATTTCAAGTTTTGGGGAAAAGACACATTTATTTTAAATGTCCAACCCTGATTTGGGACCAATTCAGTAGAAAGGTGCAATCGGTTGAGAATTGAAAGTTATTGAGACATAATTCTGTCAGGTACTTTTGAGAAGAATTAAAGATTAGAGGCTGATGGATAATAATTCAGACTCCCTGGATCAAGGTAAATTAACAATATGAGCATTGTGTGTCCCAGAAAAGGCCAGGGGACTTTAAAAAGTTTTGCAGGTAAACAGTCAAATAGGTAGTTGGTTTAGAAGCTGACACGATCAAAGTCAAAGATTCAAGAAAGAAAGTCTTAAAAACTGTAAAAACACTGACTATCTGTGACTCTTTGTTCATATTATATATTTGGTGAGACAGGATCTGCAGAAACAGGTGTGATGTTACTGCTAAATATGTTTTAAAGTCTTATAACGGTTGTGCTCTCTCCGCCTTTTCACTTCCTATATGAAGATTTTTTTTCCTTTTTTGGTTGCAGCAGTTTTTTATTTCACTTCCTGTTCACTGTGGCGCAGTTGTTTTCTCCGTGTGAAGTTTGGTAAGTGACAGTTTTCAGTTATTTTACAGTAAAAAGTGTAAAAATCAGAAAGTGAAGCTGCTGTTAGTGTTGAGAAGAGCTCATCTCTCTGCTAACAGGATCATCAGGTGCTCTAACAACAGTACAGCTGGTTAGTACTGTGTTAACATGTTTGATGCTGCAGCTTCATGTTCAGCTCTGTTTGTTTCTGTGCTGTTTGCAGCTTGGATTGAGTGTGTGTGCTTTAGTTTGATAGTTTTCATGATGAATATGTGAAAGTGTGTTACATGGAGGTTGCTTTGACAATAACAAGCAGCAACAGTGGAGCTCTGAGCTGCAGGAGATCCAGGTGATAGTCTGAGCCCAAACTCACCTGGACTCACCAACAGACAAGAATCAGATTTTATTATCGACTAGATACAGCGATGTGCTCGACATAGATTCAGACTTTAGTTAACTTGTTGTAATCTTAGCTTAATGTCAAATCATTTTCTGCCTGCAGTTACATTTTCTTTCTGAATCTGACAAATTTCATGTGGGTCAGTGTGACTTAAAGGTTCTGTAGTATTGTGAAGCAATTTACATGTAATAATATTTTTTACTGCTAATGAGTGAATAGTAATTACGTAACTTAAAAAATGAGAGATTTCTCAACTTTCTTGGTTGCCTGTAACAGCCTGTGTATAGAAAACAAGCTCCAGAACAAAAGCAGAGTATAACTTACCCCTTTAGTTTTTTCTGTTGGTAGTCCAAAGGTAGTAATGACAATGAATCTGCAGTGTGTTGCTTCTGAATCACAGCGCCTTGCATCCCGTTTTCATCCTTTTGCTCCATGGACGCACCCACAGCCTGTTGGTCCCAAGACACAGTTCACTGGGCCTGCCCATGGTTAGAAAACTGCTTAGTAAAAGAAGCTGGTGGTTTGAGGGTTGGGTCAGATTCAGGTGGTTGAATTAGGCATATTGTTGCTGGAGGGGCGGTGCGTATCCACCCTCACCAGTCAGCAGCCACAGTGGATCAGAAGCGTGTTTCAGTGTGTGGGCGTTCAGCAGTGGTTAGATAGAGGGAGGGCATCACCTGCAACAGTTTGGCACTACGAGCATTTGCATGAGCATTCAAGCTTAATGGCCACAGGTGTCACTAATGAGAAGGCATTTCTGATTCCAACATACAGACCCTTTAAACAAACTACACATGAAACACAAAAGTTAATGTTGCAATTAACAAAACAAACTGCAGTTGTCTCCTTAAAAGATTAAAATATGCACAGACTTGGTTTAAAAAGGAAAAGGGGCTTTTAAGATGTGGCTCATCCTTTCTGTATTAATGTAACAGGTGGAGGTAGAACCAAGTTGAAGTACGAGACACCACTAGTGGCAGGTATGAAGGGCAACAGGAGGAACGCAGCAAAGTTCTGTTCAGTCAGTATTTTAGTTTTGGTCAGTGTCTTGCTGTCAGAGGTCATAGTGTGTCCCACAAATATACACAATCAATAATACACACACACAACAATGACTCTCTGCTGCCACACAGCTGATCTGTGGAGAGGTGAAGGGGGTCACATTTATTTAAAGTTGGCACCACAGAAGAACAAAAATAAGAGGGGCTTCCAGACCACAGTGTACCTGATCCAGGTATTAACTATAATCTGACTGTACAGACAGTCTGATGTGGTTACACTCACAGGTCAGACAGTAAAATCAGCAGCATTGAAAGAACTTTTAAACTTTTCTGAAAACAAAACACAGACTTGTGGTCCAGCAGCTCTTTTGTTTTTACTTCAGTGTCACTCTGAGTTTGCTGCCACCTGCTGGTGAAGCTGATCAGGATCAAACCAAACCTCCCTGATCACATCTGAACCAGACACACTTCTAACATGTCAGTTTTGTCACTGAGGAATTATTATAATGAAGTTTCATTCAGTATCAGCTGCTATTCCTGTCTCATCAGACATCAGTAATGCAACAGAAGCAACTTTAACTGTTGATCCATTTATATTCAACAATTTCATATAAGTGCATTTTTATACTGTGCAACAGGAAATGTACTGCAGGATCTCTTCAGCAGGCTGACAGTAGTTTTTATTTCTGTGCTCATTTACTTGTTGCCATGGTGATGGACATGGTGTGGTTTTCTGGTTATCATGATGACAGACATGCTGTGGTTTCCTGTTCAGTTTTTTTGTATTTATTTTCTCTTTGCTATAACGCATGTTTTTTCTGTGTGAAGTTTGGTAAGTGACAGTTATCTTACTGCTCAGCTCTGTTTGTTTCTGTGCTGTTTACAGCTTGGATTGAGTGTGTGTTAGTTTGATAGTTTTCATGATGAATATGTGAAAGTGAGTTATGTGAAGGCTGTTTAATATTTTAAGTGTTGATGGTCTCTTAAAACTGGAACAGTCTTTGCTACAAAAATATACACAGTTGATATTTTGATCAAAGTATTTTATTAAATGTTCATATTGAAATGATCCTTTTGAAGTATTTAAAGAGGTTTGGAGTCAGATGCAACATGGAAGATATTTCTTACACTTTGTGCTGCTGTATCACTGCTGTCTGATTTCTGATCCAGTTCATAAATGTGTGTATGTTAGTATATGTTCAAGCTTCAGGACCCTGTTTCAGAAAGACGGACTAGTGAAAACTCTGAGTTTTCTTAATCCTCTCTGAAGCAGCAGGTGACTGTAGTTTTTTTCTGTGCTCATTTCCTGGTTTCATGGTTGCAGAGGGTTTTTTTTCTTTTCTTCTCGCTGTGGCGCAGATCTTTTTCTCGGTCTGAAGTTTGATAAGTGACAGTTTTCAGTTATTTTATTATAAAAATCAGAAAGTGAAACTGCTGCTGACAAATTTTGGGAGAGGAAAATATGCCAAAACTTTCTGAAAATACAAAATGAGAATTATGTGTACTTTGGATATTATATAATTTGCATACATTTCAAGTTTTGGGGGAAAGACACATTTATTTTAAAATGATTCCAAGCCTGACTTTACACCAATTCAGTAGAAAGGTGCAATGAGTTGAAAGTTGAAAGTTATTGAGACATAATTCTCTCAAGTACTTTTGAGAAGAATGAAAGATTAGAGACTGATGGATAATTATTCAGACTCCCTGGATCAAGGTGATAAATTAACAATATGAGCATGGTGTGTCCCAGAAAAGGCCAGAGGTCTGTGAAAAGTCAAATAGGTAGTTGGTTTAGAAGCTGACACGATCAAAGTCAAAGATTCAAGAAAGAAAGTCTTAAAAACTGTAAAAACACTGACTATGTGAGACTGTGACTCTTTGTTCATATTATATATTTGGTGAGACAGGACAAACACTGTTAGTGTTTTTTTTTCCTTTTTCAGTTGTAGCAGTGTTTAAATTTCACTTCCTCTTCACTGTGACGCAGATGTTTTCTCCGCGTGCAGTTTGATAAGTTACAGTTTTTTCAGTTATTTTTCTGTAAAAAGTGTAAACAGTAGAAAGTGAAGCCGTCCAGTTTCTGGACAGAGACCTCAGATGTTGTACCTGGAATCTGATGGAGCCACTCTCCCAGTTTGTGGCTCACAGCTCCCAGTGCTCCCATTACCACTGGCACCACTGCTGCCTTTACTCCCCACATCTTCTTTAGCCCTGCTGTTGCTCGGGATCGCTGCGTCTACCACTACCGCCTTCTATTTATTTGTTTTTTCCTGATTAACCTCATGTACCAACAAAATTGATAATATAACCTCTGCTAACTCTCTGTCAGAGGTAATAGGCCTAATATCTAATAATGGTTCTATCCATACCTGGATATAATTTGTATGGTACCAGACCAGCAGATTGGGCATCGTCTTTTTGTTTTTGCTCAGCCTCCTTATGACTTTCAGAGTGAGTTGTTTTTAAATGTTTAAACAGGTTACTGATATTGTTGCTGTGTGGCACATTCTGTTCATAAATAGTTCATCTTGCTGTAGTTCTAGCTACAGATGAAAAGTAGCACAGCACTGCGTTACATATCCTTTCAATTTTTGGGTGGAGTTGTAAACGCAGCATGGTGTGTGTGTGTGTGTGTGTGTGCTGCAGTCCTGAGAATCCAACAGTCATGTGACACGGACCAGCTTATCTCTGGGTTGTTTGGGCGCAAACATTATACCAAAGTACTGAAAACGTTAGGAAGTGATGCAGCCACCCCCGTTTTTTATATATAGTATTGGTATCGATTTAAAAAAAAAAAAGAATAGATACCAAATGAGTAGCTTGTATGTATCGAAGTATCGATCCTACATCCCTACTTCTCCTCATGCCAGAGTCCTAACCGGCGAGGTTGTACAAAATCAGCTGGCTCTCCTGGATGCAGTGAAGGAAAATAGGACAGAAAACATTAATGAAACACTGAAGTTATTGGATGCCCTCGTAAATAAATAAGTGCATGATGGAGTTTGTGTGTGTCATGTGCTCCAGAAAAATTAACCCATGAGGAAGAGAGAATTATTTCAGAAATGTATTCATTACATAATAAGGCACTTTGACTCACCATCATTAAAGATGCTGCATTGAGGCGTACAGCACTGCAGCCCTGTCATCATTTGTGTGTATGCATGATCTGAGGAAGTTCTACATTAGTTTGCAGAGTACGAACAAATTTAGGTAAGAACATGTTGATTAATCCCAGAATGAGGCCCAGTGTCTTGAGTCTTCTCTCTCTCTCTCTCTCTCTCTCTCTCTCTCTCTCTCTCTCTCTCTCTCTCTCTCTCTCTCTCCCCCACTTCCTCTTTGAATGAATTTTCCCTTTATTGTTGAAACAGTCTTTTACTTTCACTTCGTCCTCGCTGTGACAGACGTTTTCTTTGTGTGAAGTTTGGTAAGTGACAGTTTTCAGTTATTTTACAGTAAAAAATGTAAAAAACAGAAAGTGAAGCTGCTGTTAGTGTTGAGAAGAGCTCATCTCTCTGCTAACAGGATCATCAGGTGCTCTAACAACATTATAGCTGGTTAGCACTGTGCTAACATGCTAACACCACGTGTCTCATCAACAGTTCACTGACAGTTTTACGGCTGTTTGATGCTACAGCTTCATGCTCAGCTCTGTTTCTCTGTGCTGTGTACAGCTTGGATTGAGTGTGTATTAGTTTGATAGTTTTCATGGTGAATATGTGAAAGTGAGTTATGTGAAGGTTGTTTTGATGTGAAAACAACATTGGTGGACTGTTGGAACTGCAGCAGTCTTTACTACAAACATGTACAGAGTTGATGTTTTGATCAAATTATTTCATTCGATTTATCAAATTGAACTTTTCCTCTCAGAGTTGAGCTGAGAGACGTCAGAGGGGATAAAGAGGAACACGTGGATATTTTCAGTCATGTGAAACAGACGAGACATATGTACAGAGTTTATGTTTTGTTTGAAGTATTTTATTAAATATTTATATTGAAATGATCCATTTGAAGCATTTAAAGATTGCATTTTATTGTCAGATCCAACATGGAGGATGTTTCTAACAGTGCTGTCTGATTTCTGATTCAGTTACTAAGTGTGTGTGTGAGCTCAATGTTCAAGCTTCAGTTTCAGAACGCTGGATCAGTGATTGTGTCTAAAAACCAAAGACCAAGTTCGATGACTTGACTCAATAGACTCAGATCTTACTTTATCCAATCATATCAAAGCAATCACTGAAACAGTCTTTGATGATCTTAAAAATATAACCTGACTCAATAATTTAGTCACAAAATGACCAAGAGAACAGAGCATTGTTCCTCCAGCTGTCAGTAGAAGGCTTTGACAGTGAAGTGATGAAGTGGGAATGTTGGGTCTCTTTAAAATTAAAACCATAAGAGTTCGGTTTAGAACCTGCTCTATGTGTGAAGAGCCTTGAGATAACTTTGTTGTGATTTGGCACTGTACAAATAAAGATTGATTGATTGATTGAGTGACAGCAGCCTCACATCAGATGGACTGATGAAGGAGAATCAGCAGCATCTTCTCTCTCTGTGTTTCCTCCACAGCCGAAGCTACAAAGTCTCTGTGACTGGATGTGAATTCAGCAGCTGAACATCTTCCATGTTGTAGTGAGTGAGTGCAGCTCTCCCAGCAGCTGTTTCTCTGCTATGGATCAGTGTGAGGACAGAGAGGGGGGAGACCCTCCCTCTAAAAGCTCTCTGTGTGGGGAACATGACAGCCAGACCAAAGCTCAGAGGTGAGATGAGGATCTCTAACTGTCCATCACTGTTCTCCACTCACATCACTCCACCATCATTATTCACACTCACTGTCACATCTGACACTCAACTACTGAATAATAAGTCACAGTAACTCAGAATGAACTACTAACTTTGTGAGTTAACAAAGAGCTCAACCACTGATTAGTCAACTAATCAACTAAGATGAGACAGCATCTTTCATCAGATGACATTTTGATGAACAGGAGAACGTTTCTCATCCACTGTCTTCTTACTGATTTTCATTCTGCTTCTAAAACTTCAGCTGCTGACAGTCTGCTCAAAATTCATCTTTTTAAACTCTTTGATTTGTTGTTTATTTGTATCAGGATGCAGCAGCAGAGAGCAGACTCTCCTGAACCCAGCTGTGTGTCCATGAAGAGTGACCGGTCTAAGGGTCAAGGTGTTAAGTTTAAAGATGGACAACCTGCTGATGGAAGGTAAGAATTTAAAAGTGAAGTTTGTTATTATCTGACTCTCCTGAGAAGAGGAATCAATATATAGTTTCAGCAGTGACATCACAGTGTACACCTGTGCAACAGTCACACGTCAAAGAGTTCAGTTTTATAAGACACCAACATGGTCACTATATCAATATGTGTGTAATTAAAATTTAGCATTAGCATCAGCATTAACACAGTTAACCATAGACTGTAAAGGCACCGTGCTAACCAAGCTAGGAGCTAGCATTATGGTCAGCTCCACCATCTCGTCCAAATATGGTCAGTTCTGGCTCCAAAAATCAAAGATGGCACCATTCAAATCCAAGATAGTGATGTTAAATTGGCAAACTCGTTGCTTCAAAGACCACAAACCACTGGGTGACATCACAGTGACCACATCCAATGTTTGGTTTTTACAGTCTATGTTTATACCAGTTTAATATCAGGCTTTTCTGTCTATTTCTTCTTCTCCCCCCTCCTCTCTTCTAAACAATCCAAACAAAATGTTTATGATGCCATTCAAATCAAAACATGTTATGAAATTGATGAATGAACTGTTTTATTTGTATCAGGATGCAGCAGCAGAGAGCAGACTCTCCTGAACCCAGCTGTGTGTCCATGAAGAGTGACCGGTCTAAGGGTCAAGGTGTTAAGTTTAAAGATGGACAAGCTGCTGATGGAAGGTAAGAATTTAAAAGTGAAGTTTGTTATTATGTGACTCTCCTGAGAAGAGGAATCAATATATAGTTTGAGCAGTGACATCACAGTGTACACCTGTGCAACAGTCACATGTCAAAGAGTTCAGTGTTATAAGACACCAACATGGTCACTATACCAATATGTGTGTGTAACTTTGAAAACATCACATCAATAATCAGAGCAGCAGCTAACTTGGATGTGTCTGTCTTGAGCTAACTGCAAAGATGGACCCTGCTGAGCAAAGGTCAGAATATTGATCTCAGGATTGATAAACTGTCTGAACAGATTTATAACTGACAGAAAGGATTGTTAGACACAAGAATGGTTTTCATTTATAGAAGAAGAGAAAAAAATCTAAAATGTCTCATTAAAGACAAATCAAAGAAAGAAAGAAAATGAGATATAATGCATGTTATGTATACATGTTTCCTTTTCATATCAGTGTTTACTGTGTCATAATTAATAGAAAAACCTTTGATAAAGAGACAATGAATGGTTTCTCAGCCACATTAAAATCAAATCAGAACACAGGAAACAAAGTGAAAAGGTGTGTTACATTTCAGTGTTTGTTGTCTTGTCTGTTCTTTCATGCAGCACAATCCATCTCATTAAAACTGCAAACAGTCCCTCACAAATGGAGCTACACATACAGTCAATAGTACTGTCCCTCAGACACAGGAAACACTTTGATTGTCAAAGGCTGTCTGTCATGTTTGACTTCACCTCTGCTGCTGTTGATAAGCTCCGCCCATGGCTCTGCCTCCAAGCTGTGATTGGACAGCTGATCATTGTTCAGTTTGACAGGAACATCTTCATCTCAGAAAGACTCATCTTCCTCTCTCACAGAGCTTCTTATTCAGTGTTGGTGTTGCGTCCTTAAATCAGACAGAATAGCAAGGGAAGAGGGATAAAAACACAGTACAGTACACTGCTCTCGTCTTCACTCGTGTGTATTAAGTGAGGGAGAGAAGTGACTTCCCTCTACTGGAGCCTTAAGGCATTACTAACAAATCGATGCACAATCAACCTGGAATCTGTCACTTACTTATATTATCTGAACTAATAACTTTATCAGCATAACCAAGATGAAAATTAAATGATATTCTATGAAAAATGCAAAACACAATATATCTCTTAACTGTCAAATGAAAGAAAATCAAATAGTTTTTAAATTCTTAAATACCACAATGGCAGGCGTTTGCTGCCCTCTGCAGGACAACACTGACATGTAATACACCTTCTCACTTTGTTTTCTGTGGTCTGATTTATTTTTTCTTTTTCACTTTGTTTTTATCTTACTTATTTTAACACACAGTACGTTGATATAACTACAATATTAATCCAGCTGATCCCAACCCTTTATAGCTCACCTTCATGTTCTGCTCCATCAGACACAGCTCAGTGGATATTTTGGCTGTAACATTTTGATAGTCTAAAAATATCTTGTTCAGTGTTTGATTGTAATAAAACATCTTCTAATGAGTCATATGTTCAGTTTTTCTGGTAAGTACATTTTGTTTAAATAGTTTAAGGAATTTTTTCACTGATAAAATTTAGCATTAGCATCAGCATTGCCACAGTTAACCATCTACTGTAAAGGCACTGTGCTAACCAAGCTAGGAGCTAGCATTATGGTCAGACCCACCATGTTGTCCAAATATGGTCAGTTCTGGCTCCAAAAATCAAAGATAGCGACATTCAAATCTAAAATAGTGATGTTAAATTGCCAAACTCAAGGCTTCAAACACCACAAACCACTGGGTGACTACATCCAATGTTTGGTTTTTACAGTCTATGTTTATACCAGTTTAATATCAGGCTTTTCTGTCTATTTCTTCTTCTCCCCCCTCCTCTCTTCTAAACAATCCAAACAAAATGTTTATGATGCCATTCAAATCAAAACATGTTATGAAATTGATGAATGAACTGTTTTATTTGTATCAGGATGCAACAGCAGAGAGCAGACTCTCCTGAACCCAGCGGTGTGTCCATGAAGAGTGACCGGTCTAAGGGTCAAGGTGTTAAGTTTAAATGTGGACGACCTGCTGATGGAAGGTAAGAATTTAAAAGTGAAGTTTGTTATTGTCTGACTCTCCTGAGAAGAGGAATCAATATATAGTTTCAGCAGTGACATCACAGTGTTCACCTGTGCAACAGTCACATGTCAAAGAGTTCAGTGTTATAAGACACCAACATGGTCACTATATCAATATGTGTGTGTAACTTTGAAAACATCACATCAATAATCAGAGCAGCAGCTAACTTGGATGTGTCTGTCTTGAGCTAACTTCAAAGATGGACCCTGCTGAGCAAAGGTCAGAATATTAATCTCAGGATTGATAAACTGACTGAACACATTTATAATCGACAGAAAGGATTGTTAGACACAAGAATGGTTTTCATTTATAGAAGAAGAGAAAAAAATCTAAAATGTCTCATTAAAGACAAATGAAAGAAAGAAAGAAAATGAGATATAATGCATGTTATGTATACATGTTTCCTTTTCATATCAGTGTTTACTGTGTCATAATTAATACAAAAACCTTTGATAAAGAGACGATGAATGGTTTCTCAGCCACATTAAAATCAAATCAGAACACAGGAAACAAAGTGAAAAGGTGTGTTACATTTCAGTGTTTGTTGTCTTGTCTGTTCTTTCATGCAGCACAATCCATCTCATTAAAACTGCAAACAGTCCCTCACAAATGGAGCTAAACATACAGTCAATAGTACTGTCCCTCAGACACAGGAAACACTTTGATTGTCAAAGGCTGTCTGTCATGTTTGACTTCACCTCTGCTGCTGTTGATAAGCTCCGCCCATGGCACTGCCTCCAAGCTGTGATTGGACAGCTGATTATTGTTCAGTTTGACAGGAACATCTTCATCTCAGAAAGACTCATCTTCCTCTCTCACAGAGCTTCTTATTCAGTGTTGGTGTTGCGTCCTTAAATCAGACAGAATAGCAAGGGAAGAGGGATGAAAACACACTACACTGTCTATTAAGTGAAGGAGAGAAGCGTGACTTCCCTCTGCTGGAGCCTTAAGGCATTACTAACAAATCGATGCACAATCAACCTGGAATCTGTCACTTACTTATATTATCTGAACTAATAACTTTATCAGTATAACCAAGATGAAAATTAAATGATATTCTATGAAAAATGCAAAACACAATATATCTCTTAACTGTCAAATGAAAGAAAATCAAATAGTTTTTAAATTCTTAAATACCACAATGGCAGGCGTTTGCTGCCCTCTGCAGGACAACACTGACATGTAATACACCTTCTCACTTTGTTTTCTGTGGTCTGATTTATTTTTTCTTTTTCACTTTGTTTTTATCTTACTGAATTTAACACACAGTACGTTGATATAATTACAATATTAATCTAGCTGACCCCGACCCCTTTGTAGCTCACCTTCATGTACTGATCCATCAGACACAGCTCAGTGGATATTTGGGCTGTAACATTTTGGTCGCCTAAAAAAAGTCTTCTCCAGTGTTTGATTGTAGTAAAACATCTTCTATTGAGTCATATGTTCAGTTTTTTCTTGTAAGTACATTTTGTTAGAATAGTTTAAGGAATTTTTTCAATGATAAAATTCAGCATTAGCATTAGCATTGCCACAGTTAACCATAGACTGTTAAGGCACTGTGCTAACCAAGCTAGGAGCTAGCATCATGGTCAGCTCCACCATGTTGTCCAAATATCGTCAGTTTTAGCTCCAGAAATCAAAGATGGCACCATTCAAATCTAAGATAGTGATGTCAAATTGACAAACTCGATGCTTCAAACACTACAAACCACTGGGTGACATCACAGTGACTACATCCAATGATTGTTTTTTTTCTGTCTATGTTTATACCAGTTTAATATCATATCAACTTTTCTTTCTCTGTCTTCTTCTCCCCCCTCCTCTCTTCTAAACAATCCAAACTAAATGTTTATGATGCCGTTCAAATCAAAACATGTTATGAAATTGATGAATGAACTGTTTTATTTGTATCAGGATGCAGCAGCAGAGAGCTGACTCTCCTGAACCCAGCTGTGTGTCCATGAAGAGTGACCGGTCTAAGGGTCAAGGTATTAAGTTTAAAGATGGACAACCTGCTGATGGAAGGTAAGAATTTAAAAGTGAAGTTTGTTATTATCTGACTCTCCTGAGAAGAGGAATCAATATATAGTTTCAGCAGTGACATCACAGTGTACACCTGTGCAACAGTCACATGTCAAAGAGTTCAGTGTTATAAGACACCAACATGGTCACTATATCAATATGTGTGTGTAACTTTGAAAACATCACATCAATAATCAGAGCAGCAGATAACTTGGATGTGTCTGTCTTGAGCTAACTTCAAAGATGGACCCTGCTGAGCAAAGGTCAGAATATTGATCTCAGGATTGATAAACTGACTGAACAGATTTATAACTGACAGAAAGGATTGTTAGACACAAGAATGTTTTTCATTTAAAGGAGAGAAAAAAACTAAAATGTCTCATTAATGACAAATGATAGAAAGAAAATGTGATATAATGCATATTATGTATACGTGTTTCCTTTTCATATCAGTGTTTACTGTGTCATAATTAATAGAAAAACCTTTGATAAAGAGACAATGAATGGTTTCTCAGCCACATTAAAATCAAATCAGAACACAGGAAACAAAGTGAAAAGGTGTGTTACATTTCAGTGTTTGTTGTCTTGTCTGTTCTTTCATGCAGCACAATCCATCTCATTAAAACTGCAAACAGTCCCTCACAAATGGAGCTAAACATACAGTCAATAGTACTGTCCCTCAGACACAGGAAACACTTTGATTGTCAAAGGCTGTCTGTCATGTTTGACTTCACCTCTGCTGCTGTTGATAAGCTCCGCCCATGGCTCTGCCTCCAAGCTGTGATTGGACAGCTGATTATTGTTCAGTTTGACAGGAACATCTTCATCTCAAAAAGACTCCTCTTCCTCTCTCACAGAGCTTCTTATTCAGTGTTGGTGTTGCGTCATTAAAATAGACAGAATAGCAAGGGAAGAGGGATAAAAACACAGTACAGTACACTGCTCTCGTCTTCACTCTTGTGTATGAAGTGAGGGAGAGAAGCGACTTCCCCCTACTGAAGCCTTAAGGCATTACTAACAAATCGATGCACAATCAACCTGGAATCTGTTAACAATCTGTCACTTACTTATATTATCTGAACTAATAACTTTATCAGCATAACCAAGATGAAAATGAAATGATATGCTATGAAAAATGCAAATCACAATCTATCTCTTAACTGTCAAATGAAAGAAAATCAAATAGTTTTTAAATTCTTAAATACCACATTGGCAGGTGTTTGCTGCCCTCTGCAGGACAAGACTGACATGTAACACACCTCCTCTCTTTGTTTTCTGTGGTCTGATTATTTTTTTCTTTTTCTTTTTCATTTTTATCTTACTGGATTTAACACACAGTACGTTGATATAATTACAATATTAATCCAGCTGATCCCAACCCCTTTGTAGCTCAGCTTCATGTTCTGCTCCATCAGACACAGCTCAGTGGATATTTTGGCTGTAACATTTTGATAGTCTAAAACATCTTGTTCAGTGTTTGATTGTAGTAAAACATCTTCTAATGAGTCATATGTTCAGTTTTTCTGGTAAGTACATCTTGTTTAAATAGTTTTAGGACTTTTTCCTTACTGGTGAAATTTAGCAGCATTATGGTCAGCTCTACCACCTCGTCCAAATATGATCAGTTTTGGCTCCAAAAATCAAAGATGGCGACATTCAAATCCAAGATAGTGATGTCAAATTGTCAAACTCGATGCTTCAAAACACTACAAACCACTGGGTGACGTCACAGTGACTACGTCCAATGTTTGTTTTTTTCAGTCTATGTTTATAACAGTTTAATATCATATCAACTTTTCTTTCTCTGTCTTCTTCTCCCCCCTCCTCTCTTCTAAACAATCCAAACTAAATGTTTATGATGCCATTCAAATCAAAACATGTTATGAAATTGATGAATGAACTGTTTTATTTGTATCAGGATGCAGCAGCAGAGAGCAGACTCTCCTGAACCCAGCTGTGTGTCCATGAAGAGTGACCAGTCTATGGGTCCTCCTATTAAGTTTAAACATGGACAACCTCCTGATGGAAGGTAAGAATTTAAAAGTGAAGTTTGTTATTATCTGACTCTCCTGAGAAGAGGAATCAATATATAGTTTCAGCAGTGACATCACAGTGTTCACCTGTACAACAGTCACATTTCAAAGAGTTCAGTGTTATAAGACACCAACATGGTCACTATATCAATATGTGTGTGTAACTTTGAAAACATCACATCAATAATCAGAGCAGCAGATAACTTGGATGTGTCTGTCTTGAGCTAACTTCAAAGATGGACCCTGCTGAGCAAAGGTCAGAATATTGATCTCAGGATTGATAAACTGACTGAACACATTTATAACTTACAGAAAGGATTGTTAGACACAAAAATGTTTTTCATTTATATAAGAAGAGAAAAAATCTAAAATGTCTCATCATGACAGAACATCTTTAATAAGCTGTGTGCAGATTTGAGTCATTAAATGTCCTTAAACGTGATGTTTTCTCCACAGAGTTCAGCAGCAGAGCTCAGAGGTTCCCAGTGATCAGTCTGCACAGCAGCATCAAACACAGCTGGACTCCATATTTATGGTGTGTACATGTACTAACATAAAACAAAATTCTGCACACGTCGCACTGGTGATATCCAAATAAATCGCCTACATTGAGAGCTGCACTGTGCAGACCTTTTTCTTGTTTTTCATTTGTTGTTTGATCCAGCACCTGCTTTATTCATCTTCTGGATGTGCACGTCCGCCACAAACCTTACTGGTAAAAGTTGTCACCTAGAGATCTGTATTAGACAACAAACTATGTTTCCTCGTTTTCTGTAGTGGTGCTTTCAAGGACAAGGGTATTCTGTACACTTTTTTTCCTACCACTAGTGTTACATGGAGTGTAATAGTAAAAATCGTATTAATAGATACTTTAAAATATCAGCATACTTTGGAAAGAAAACTATAAATCAATCTTATAGCACTTCTCATACAGTACAAATGTGATGTAAAAGAAAGTGTTTTATACAAAAAATATATATCTGTGCAACAATTAATGACCAGCTTAAAAAATAAAAAAAAACAGCAACTGAAGAAACCCTCATGATCATAACTCTCATAAATCTACAATGAGGAAACACTAGAGGTACTACACGATTAAAAAAGATATATGAAGTAAAGTGAGTAAAACCAGAAAGATGAGGTAAGAAAATAAAGATAAAGATAAAAAGCAGGATAAAATTAAATAATATTGCTACTGAAAGAGAGATGTGTTGAAAAGTATAGAAAGTAGATTATAGGGGGTTCCGGTGACGTCACCATCCTGAATGGCAGCCTAAAGTAACAGCTCCCTCGCGAAAATAGTTATTTCGCCCCTTTAGACCGTCAAATACCAGCTCTTCAGATATTACTTGAATAGACAAGAGGGGCAAGAATGGGGAAGTCGCGTGCAAATAAAGAAAACACCGCTGCAGAAACTGCAAATGCAGAAAATCCGGAGAATAATTCTCCTACAAATGAACAAGATGGCGAAGCTAATGCTAACCCTCTTTCAAGTGATGCCGCAAGTCTGGCCAAAGTTTTGGAGGAGATTCGGGACTTCCGAAAAGATACCAAAGAACAACTGAACGATATCAAGTCAGAGATTTCTAACGTTAACCAAAAAATAGCGGAGGCAGAGGTACGAATTGGAAAAGTGGAAGACCGTGTTCAAAACCTGGAGCAGGTGCTGAATAAGGTGATAAAAGTCGTACACCAGCAAGAAAATAAGCTACTCGACCATGAAGGGAGATCCCGACGGGAGAATTTAAGGATATATAATGTTCCCGAAGGAACCGAGGGGTCGTCTATGTTGGAGTTTGTTGAAAAATTACTGCGGGACACGCTGGAGATGCCCCCAACCGTGGAGCTCGACATTGAGAGGGCTCATCGCGCGCTGGCACCAAGACCCACCGGAGACAGGCAAGACAAACCGCGGTCAATAATAGTCAAATTCCTCCGCTATAGGGTTAAAGAAGAAATTCTGCGCAGGGCTTGGGGAAAGAAGAAGGTTTTTCTGAATGGGAGGCTAATATATTTCGACCAGGATTACCCTCCAGCAGTCCTGCAGAAGAGGAAAGACTACGCGGAGGCGAAGCGGGTGTTAAAGCTGAGAAATATCCGCTTCCACACTCCGTTCCCGGCTAAACTACGAGTGTTTTATGAGGATGGAACACGTCTATATCAGACAGCGGAGGAGGCGACCACAGACATGAAGGACAGAGGGCTGCCAGTCAGCGTGATTACGCCAAAGGAGAGTCTGGCTGAGCAGCTGTTCTGCACCGCCTGGGAAACAGTGGGAGGACCGACCCGGCGAGGGACAGGTGAGGAGCGAGAGAATAACATCAGGGAGAGACTGCGAGCCTTCAGAAGACAAGTCACACCCTCCACAGAGGAGCTATAAGTACTTACTGACTTCTAAAGTGTGGGAAAGCTAAACAGAACTTAAAATAGGCAGTGTAACATTCACCTCAAAATATTTGCATATATACCTTTACCCCAATTGGATGAGAATACATAAGCGGGGGATGCATGAGGACACACGTTCTGTGTAATGAACAATGACCTTTTTCCTCCTTTTTCTAAGTGCCATGGTGGGGGCCCTCAGCCCACAGGTGGGAGAGGCTTTCCCTCACAGCTAGACGTTCTTTCTAGCTCAGCCCAGGGTCATCTATTAGAGACCCCAGCCTTGGAATCACAATTTTATTTTATTTCTTTACTTGTTGCCTATGTTCAAGGTTTTTTGTTGGTTCGGGGAGTAGATCTATTAAGTCTCACTTTGTTTATTTTGTTGACACACAATGAATATGCATGGCTAGTGACAAAGTAAAATTTATTTCGTTTAATGTCAATGGGCTGTTAAATCCAATTAAACGTACCAAAATCCTATCTAAAGTGAGGGCAGAACAAGCCCATATAGTTTACTTACAGGAAACCCACATGACAGATAAGGAGCATGTAAAATTAAAGAGAATGGGTTTTACTAATCTGTTTTTTTCTTCATACAAATCGGGACATAGGAGAGGAGTTGCAATCCTCATTTCAAACAAACTAAATTTTGAAAAGGTATTCGAAATGGGTGATAAGGAGGGCAGATTCATTTTAGTAAAGGGAAAGATAGATGGGAACCCAATCACCCTTTTGAACGTCTATGCCCCCCCGGGGAGTGACTTTAGTTTCTTCCAAAAAATCACTAATATTATGGTAACAGAAACAGAAGGCCTTTTGATTTGTGGAGGGGACTTAAATATACATCTACAGCCAAAATTAGACTCGTCTAGTAGAAAAACTCATAATGTGAAATCCCTATATAAGAAAGTTGATACACTCTTTGAGGAGGTAGGCTTAATTGACATATGGCGAGACCTTTTCCCCAATAGAAGGGATTATACTCACTATTCTGCCCCCCACTCTCTCTATACAAGGATAGATTATTTCATAACATTCGGCAAGGATAAAGATAAAATACATACTTGTGGAATCGGGATGATAGATCTAAGTGACCATGCACCAATATACTTATCCATTGATTTTGACCTACGGGTAAAGAATAATACATGGAAATTGAACTCAAGTCTGTTAAATGATCCGTCTTTTAAGGCACAAATTAAATCAGAAATTAGTCTCTTCCTAGAGTTTAATGATACTGGAGAGGTCTCACCTCCCATGTTATGGGACACTTTGAAAGCTGTACTAAGAGGGAAGATCATAGCAATATCCTCATTCAAGAAAAAAAATAGGAATAGAAAACTAGAGGACTTAAAAAACAAACTAAAGGGACTAGAAAGAAAACATAAAATGGATTCGGCACAGGATACACTAAGAGAAATTAAAGGCATTAGGAACGAAATTAATAGTCTGGCCACACAAGAAATCAAGAAGAACTTAATGTTTCTGAAACAGAGACACTATGAAAGTGGCTCTAAATCTATGAAAGTACTGGCATGGAAACTGAAAAAAAAGATAGCAGAAAATACAATTTATAAAATTAGAGACCCAAGAACAAAAGTGATTAAAAATAAACTAAATGAAATCCAGGAAGCATTTGAAATGTTCTATAAAACCCTATATTCAGAAGTTCCTAGTGAGAGTATAACTCAAATTGATAGCTTCCTGAGTCCCCTGGACCTACCCACTCTAGATGAAGAACAAAATCAAATAATGACAGCGGACATAACAGAAGCAGAATTAAAAACTGCAATTAGTAGGCTCAAATTAAGCAAGTCACCAGGATCTGATGGCTACACTGCAGAGTGGTATAAAGAATTTAAAAAAGAACTAGTACCTGTTCTACTTCCCACATTGAATTGGGCTTTGAAAAAGGCACAAACGCCACCCAGCTGGAAGGAGGCAATAATTTCAGCCATACCAAAAGAAGGCAAAGATAAAATGGAGTGTGGATCTTTTAGGCCAATTTCTGTTCTTAATGTGGACTATAAACTATTTACCTCTATAACGGGACATACATTCTACATAATGACCAGACAGGTTTTATACGTCAACGCCAAACACAAGACAATATACGAAAGACACTACATATTATGGATCATATACAAAAAAACAGAATTGAAGCAATTGTGATAAGCGTAGACGCTGAAAAAGCCTTTGATTCGGTCAATTGGAATTTTCTCTACAGGGTATTACATAAATTCGGCTTCCATGATACAACTATTAAAACTATACAGGCGCTATATGACAATCCCACCGCTAGGATTAAAATCAATGGATATCTATCAAATAGTTTTACCCTAGAAAGAGGTACCAGACAGGGTTGTGCATGGTCACCACTACTTTTCGCATTATATTTGGAACCATTAGCTCAATACATTAGACAAAACGAAGACATCAAGGGAATCACTATTAAGGGGATGGAATATAAATTGGCCTGTTACGCAGATGACATCTTGGTCTACCTTGGAAATCCAACATACTCTTTACCTAAATTGATGCTATCATTTGAACAGTACGGACAATTATCAGGATACAAAATCAATATAGGTAAAACCCAGCTACTTTCATATAATTATAGCCCACCAGAAGAAATAAAAAGTAGTTACCCCCTAGCATGGCAAACAGAGTCTTTTAAATACCTAGGCATCAATCTACCAAAAGATCTTACACAATTATTTGAACAGAATTATCTACCCATACACAAAAAAATTAAGGATGACATAGCAAGATGGAATTTAATTCCCTTCTTTAGCCTTAGCTCAAGAATTGAATCTATTAAAATGAATATATTGCCAAGATTTTTATATCTATTTCAGACCCTGCCAATAGAGATTAACCAAAATCAATTTAACGAGTGGGACAAATTGTTATCTAGGTATATATGGCAAGGCAAAAGACCAAGGGTCCGCCTCAAAACTTTACAGCTGGCTAAGCAAAAGGGAGGATGGGGCTTGCCTTATTTCAGATATTATTATTTTGCAGCGCAGATGAGAGCAGTGATATGTTGGTGTAACCCATCATACACTGCCCAATGGAAAAACCTTGAGGGGAAAATGTTGTCCATTCCCATACAGGCAATGTTAGCTGATAACAATTTACAAACTCACATAAATAACATTGATAACCCATGGTTGAAATGTACCCTTAAAACATGGAAAACTATCATAAAGGAACATAAACTCGAGACCGATATTATAGCTCTTAAATGGTGTGCTTTTGATTCAGAGTTTACACCAAACAAATTGGATTCTGGATTCAAGGACTGGATAGCTAAGGGTATAACAGTCTTATGTGGTGTAATGAAAGATGGAAAATTGCTCAGTTTTGAGATGCTTAAAAGGACACATTCATTAGAAAAACAAGATTTCTATCGATATCTGCAGTTACGGCATTATGTTGATACGAAGATGAAAAATGTAACAAAGACAAGCACACATTTGATTGAATTGTTTAAAAAAGCCTATAACTCAGAAACTATTGATAGAACTGTTTCATGCCTGTATAAGGGTCTACTGGATTTGAAATCACATTCAACTTCATATATTAAAAGAAAATGGGAGAAGGAAGGAGGGATAAATATATCTGAGGAAGAATGGACGGCAATATGGAGGTATCAATGGACATGTACCAGCTCGCAAAAGTGGAGGGAGTTCGGCTGGAAGAGCCTAATTAGATACTTTATAACACCCTCCCAGAAGTCTCACTATGACAATAACTCTTCTGTCTGCTGGAGGAACTGCGGAAATCAAAATGCAAACCACTACCATATTTTTTGGGACTGCCCTGTCATGAGGGACTACTGGAGAGACATACACAATGCCCTACAAGATATCTTCAAATGCGAAATACCCCTTGAGAGTAAGACTATGTTTTTTGGACACATACCTCAGGAATGGCCGAAAAGAGACAAACATTTAATAAGCATCCTGCTGGTGGCTTGTAAAAAGAGTATTACCAGGAAATGGTTATCACAGGAGAGCCCAACCTTAAATTTATGGATGGATATCACAATGGACATTTATAAAATGGAGAAGATAACAGCTTTTGTTAACCACAAAATAGAGAAATTCACATCATACTGGGAAAACTGGGTCAAATATGTCACACCCCATAGGCTAGATTTTATTTTCACAAATCAGTGACTATAATGTATGAGAAAGATCACTCCCTACCGGTACATAGTTATGTGTTTAATTGAGTTGATGTTGTTACTATGGTTGTTAGTTTTTGACTTTTGTTTTTTTTTATTTCTTTTTTTATTTCTAAAACATTATTTCGGCATTTAAGACAGACAACAGATGTAAGAAGTATGCTCACACGATGTATATGCTGGGAATGTCTGGCTCTAAATGTCAATAAAGAATACATTAAAAAAAAAAAGAAAGTAGATTATAAAAAGGAAAAAAATCCAGAAAATAAAAATAGAATGAAAGGATATACTAAGTATAGAGAGTGAAACATTAATTAAAGATGGATTAATTAAATAAATAATCTTCAATTAAAAGCCAGACTAAGATTGCTTTTCAAAATATCAGCATCAACTAGTTTCATGATATGAGGCTGAATATCGTGCTGTGGAGTCAGACAGTACAGAGTGTGAAGGAGGAAGCAACAACTGGAGCTGAAATAGAGAAAGTTTTCTGACAGAATCTTATATCAGACTTTGCCAACTCTGAATGCAGAGCAGAACAACAGTGACTGTGTTAACCTATGTATAATGTGTGTCTGCATCCAGCATCGTACAGCCCTCATAAGTTAATAATGGTCTACATAACTGACTCCAGCACACCGTTTTGTTTTATGATAAGAGACCACCAGTACTGAGTAGACTCAATGAGGAAAAACGTTATGTAAATGAAAATAAGCCTCAGTAAAGAGATATTTACAGCTTATTAACTTTGTCTTTGGTGCTCAGCTGACCTCAACAACCCATCAGCAGGCTACAGTCAGTCTGATTGGACGAGACGTGCAATTCATTCTGGTTGGTTAAGAGCAGTATCTAAGTTTTATTTAAAGGTTGAATATGTAGAATATTTATTAAAAGCTATATTTTTTTTTAAATAATACAGCCACGGGGCGTTTTGAGGGGGTACAGAATGACAGTATTGCTTTACCATAAAAAAAAAATTTAGTCTGAATTAATATTTTCAAATTTTTTCGACGGGTTCGACAATGACGTTCTGTGTACACTGTACCAGCAAATTAACAAATTTGCAAACGGCCGGAATTGTGGGTTGCCAGGGTTGTCTGTTGTTCCGGTGCAGCTACTGTAGGCTACGGATGGGCGTATCGATCCTGTGGTATCGATATAACGATACTCACACGCTACTCATTTGGCATAGATTTCCTTACACAAATATCAATATTAACTAACAAATAAGAATTGGGGGTGCATGCATCACTTTCAACTGTTTTAGATAGCTTACTTCAATTACTATGTGTCGAGACACCCCCGTACCTATAGTAAAGTAGCATTCAGGTCCTAACAGTGTCCAAGCTGCTCTGATTAGACCAGTAGGCCTTCAGACTGACACATGAATCACATGTTGTGTTCTATCAGTTTAAATGAAATGTTCACTTCATCTTTCTGTTCCAGCTGCTGGAGGACAACATCGTCACTTTTGTCAGGAATGAGCTGAAGAGAGTCCAGAGGAGTCTGAGTCCAGATGACCCAGAATGCTTAGAGAGTCAGAGTGAGGATGAGGAGGTGTTGGGCAGTGAGGAGGAAGAGCAGAGGAGCAGCAGCAGAGACGCATTTCTGAAGATCACAGTCCACTTCCTGAGGAGAATGAAGCAGGAGGAGCTGGCTGAGCGTCTGCAGAGTAAGAGGATTTTAACAGATTTAACATGATGGAGAGGAAATGGAGGCAACATGGGAGAGGTTTATATTTCAAACTCTGCTGTAAATATGCTGCACACATCTGCATCAGATCAGAGGCTGTTTGTCCTCCACTGATGAGCTGAATAAAACTGATGGAGGAGGAAAAACTACACAGACACACTTACATGTTCAGATTTCTAGACTTTCTGTAGGATCCACTCACTGATTTCATTTGTTGTTTGTTCATTCAGGAGCTCGTGCTGCAAAGTGTCGACGTAAACTCAAGTCTAACCTGCAGAAGAAGTTCCAGTGTCTGTTTGAGGGGATCGCTAAAGCAGGAAACCCAACCCTTCTGAATCAGATCTACACACCGCTCTACATCACAGAGGGAGGAACTGCAGAGGTCAATGATGAACATGAGGTCAGACAGATTGAAGCAGCATCCAGGAAACCAGACAGACCAGAAACAACAATCAGACAAGAAGACATCTTTAAAGCCTCACCTGGAAGAGATGAACCAATCAAAACAGTGATGACAAAGGGAGTGGCTGGCATTGGGAAAACAGTCTTAACACAGAAGTTCACTCTGGACTGGGCTGAAGACAAAGCCAACCAGGACATACACTTCACATTTCCATTCACTTTCAGAGAGCTGAATGTGGTGAAAGAGAAAAAGTACAGCTTGGTGGAACTTGTTCATCACTTCTTTACTGAAACCAAAGAAGCAGGAATCTGCAGGTTTGAAGAGTTCCAGGTTGTGTTCATCTTTGATGGTCTGGATGAGTGTCGACTTCCTCTGGACTTCCACAACACTGAGATCCTGACTGATGTTACAGAGTCCACCTCAGTGGATGTGCTGCTGACAAACCTCATCAGGGGGAAACTGCTTCCCTCTGCTCGCCTCTGGATAACCACACGACCTGCAGCAGCCAATCAGATCCCTCCTGAGTGTGTCGGCATGGTGACAGAGGTCAGAGGGTTCACTGACCCACAGAAGGAGGAGTACTTCAGGAAGAGATTCAGAGATGAGGAGCAGGCCAGAACCATCATCTCCCACATCAAGACATCACGAAGCCTCCACATCATGTGCCACATCCCAGTCTTCTGCTGGATCACTGCTACAGTTCTGGAGGATGTGTTGAAAAGCAGAGAGGGAGGAGAGCTGCCCAAGACCCTGACTGAGATGTACATCCACTTCCTGGTGGTTCAGTCCAAACTGAAGAACATCAAGTATGATGGAGGAGCTGAGACAGATCCACACTGGAGTCCAGAGAGCAGGAAGATGATTAAGTCTCTGGGAAAACTGGCTTTTGAGCAGCTGCAGAAAGGCAACCTGATCTTCTATGAATCAGACCTGACAGAGTGTGGCATCGATATCAGATCAGCCTCAGTGTACTCAGGAGTGTTCACACAGGTCTTTAAAGAGGAGAGAGGGCTGTACCAGGACAAGGTGTTCTGCTTCGTCCATCTGAGCGTTCAGGAGTTTCTGGCTGCTCTTCATGTCCATCTGACATTCATCAACTCTGGAGTCAATCTGCTGGCAGCAAAACAAACAACATCCAGGTGGTCTAAAGTGATCAGAGACAAATCAACCCGTTTCTACCAGAGTGCTGTGGACGAGGCCTTAAAGAGTCCAAATGGACACCTGGACTTGTTCCTCCGCTTCCTCCTGGGTCTTTCACTGCAGACCAATCAGACTCTCCTACGAGGTCTGCTGACACAGACAGGAAGTAGCTCAAAAACCAATCAGAAAACAGTCGAGTACATCAAGAAGAAGCTCAGTGAGAATGTGTCTGCAGAGAGAAGCATCAATCTGTTCCACTGTCTGAATGAACTGAATGATCGTTCTCTAGTGGAGGAGATCCAACAGTACCTGAGATCAGGAAGACTCTCCACAGATAAACTGTCTCCTGCTCAGTGGTCAGCTCTGGTCTTCATCTTACTGTCATCAGAAAAAGATCTGGACGTGTTTGACCTGAAGAAATACTCTGCTTCAGAGGAGGCTCTTCTGAGGCTGCTGCCAGTGGTCAAAGCCTCCAACAAAGCTCTGTAAGTACACACAGAACTATCCAGATTAATGTAGTTTCATCTTTGCTCAATGAATAAAACTAATGTTTGCAAATGTTCTATGTTGTTCTGCTGATTCTTCTTCAGGTTGACTGACTGTAACCTCTCAGAGAGAAGCTGTGAAGCTCTGTCCTCAGTTCTCAGCTCCCAGTCCTCTAGTCTGAGAGATCTGGACCTGAGTAACAACAACCTGCCAGATTCAGGAGTGAAGCAGCTGTGTGCTGCACTGGAGAGTCCACACTGTGGACTGGAAACTCTCCTACTGCCATCAGAAAAAGATCTGGACGTGTTTGACCTGAAGAAATACTCTGCTTCAGAGGCGGTTCTTCTGAGGCTGCTGCCAATGGTCAAAGCCTCCAACAAAGCTCTGTAAGTACTCAGATAGTTGGGTTTATTTATTACTAAGATACCCAGCCATTGATTTACTTTTTTAATTTTTAATTTAACTAAGTAACCTATTGCCTGTTTTTCCCCTTTATATTTCCAGGTTGAATGACTGTAACCTCTCAGAGAGAAGCTGTGCAGCTCTGTCCTCAGTTCTCAGCTCCCAGTCCTCTAGTCTGAGAGATCTGGACCTGAGTAACAACAACCTGCAGGATTCAGGAGTGAAGCAGCTTTCTCCTGGACTGGAGAGTCCACACTGTGGACTGGAAACTCTCAGGTCATTTTTATTGCTATGTATTTCAAGTATTATTTTGGCTTCTACCCAGTTTCCCATTTCCATGAAGAGTTTTTGATTCTAAAATGACTACTGTATGTGTACTGTCTGAGCTGAAATGTTGTAATATCAAGTATACAGTTAGTAAAACTCATTTCATGCCATCATGTGAGTCAGGATAGATGTTTCTGTCATTTAGTCTTCAATGAAGACTCAATGCACGTCTTGAAAATCTAGTATGATGGAAAGAATAACAGAAAATAAACAGCACAGAGTTACTGTCATGTTCTCTACATGCAGGTGAACAAACAAAGCAGATCTGTTGCTCAGGAAATGTTGCACATGACTGTTTTTACATTTTACACTATGTTCTGTAACATACGACTACTAATAACATGTTACATAGAAACATAAAGACAATACACACACACACACACACACACACACACACACACACACACACACACACACACACACACACACACACACACACACACACACACACACACACACACATACATCAAAGTGAAGCAGCTAAAAACAAGATGTTGGAAATGAGATAATAATGATCATAATAGTAATATTTATTTATCAAGCACTTTTATAAACTCATGTTACAAAGTGCTTCACACAGAGCATCAAAAGAAAAAGATGAAATTAAACATTTAAATTGACATGAGGATAAAAGTCAGGTCAGTTTAACAAAGTTCTGCAGGTTATTGCAGGCTGCAGCTGGACGGTGCAACAAACTGGATTTTCCAACTTCAGTAAAAACAGTCAGCATCTGCAAAGTAATCCAACCAGTTGAGTGCATTTGATAAGAGTCAGCATTAACAGACAACAACAAAGTGATACAAGGAGGTGAAACGCCAATAAAGGTTTTATAGATGAATAAAACCCAGTGTTTACTTGATTTTCAATGTGCTTCTCTCTCCTCTCTCTCTCTCCTCTCTCTCCTCTCTCTCTCTCCTCTCCTTCCTCTCTCTCTCTCTCTCCTCTCCTTCCTCTCTCTCTCTCCTTCCTCTCTCTCCTCTCCTCTCCTCTCCTTCCTCTCTCTCTCTCTCTCCTCTCCTTCCTCTCTCTCTCTCCTCTCCTCTCTCCTTCCTCTCTCTCCTCTCCTTCCTCTCTCTCCTCTCCTCCTCTTCCTCTCTCTCCTCTCCTCTCCTCTCCTTCCTCTCTCTCCTCTCTCTCTCTCCTCTCTCTCCTCTCTCTCTCTCCTCTCCTTCCTCTCTCTCTCTCTCCTCTCCTTCCTCTCTCTCTCTCCTTCCTCTCTCTCCTCTCCTCTCCTCTCCTTCCTCTCTCTCTCTCTCTCTCCTCTCCTTCCTCTCTCTCTCTCCTCTCCTCTCTCCTTCCTCTCTCTCCTCTCCTTACTCTCTCTCCTCTCCTCCTCTTCCTCTCTCTCCTCTCCTCTCCTCTCCTTCCTCTCTCTCTCTCTCCTCTCCTTCCTCTCTCTCCTCTCCTCCTCTTCTTCTCTCTCCTCTCCTCTCCTCTCCTTCCTCTCTCTCTCTCCTCACCTCCTCTTCCTCTCTCTCTCTCTCCTCTCCTTTCTTTCTCTCTCTCCTCTCCTCCTCTTCCTCTCTCTCTCTCCTCTCCTTCCTCTCTCTCTCTCCACTCCTTCCTCTCTCTCTCTCTCCTCTCCTTCCTCTCTCTCCTCTCCTCCTCTTCTTCTCTCTCCTCTCCTCTCTTTCCTCTCTCTCTCTCTCCTCCTCTTCCTCTCTCTCTCTCCTCCTCTTCCTCTCTCTCCTCTTCCTCTCTCTCCTCTCCTTCCTCTCTCTCTCTCTCCTCTCCTCCTCTTCCTCTCTCTCTCTCTCCTCTCCTTTCTTTCTCTCTCTCCTCTCCTCCTCTTCCTCTCTCTCTCTCCTCTCCTTCCTCTCTCTCTCTCCACTCCTTCCTCTCTCTCTCTCTCCTCTCCTTCCTCTCTCTCCTCTCCTCCTCTTCTTCTCTCTCCTCTCCTCTCTTTCCTCTCTCTCTCTCTCCTCCTCTTCCTCTCTCTCTCTCCTCCTCTTCCTCTCTCTCCTCTCCTTCCTCTCTCTCTCTCTCCTCTCCTTTCTTTCTCTCTCTCCTCTCCTCCTCTTCTTCTCTCTCCTATCCTTCCTCTCTCTCTCTCTCTCTGCTCTCCTTCCTCTCTCTCTCTCTCCTCTCCTTTCTTCCTCTCTCTCCTCCTCTTCCTCTCTCTCCTTTCTACTCCAACCGGTCGAGGCAGATGTTCTCCCACTCTGAGTCTGGTTCTGAGGGTACTTCCTGTTAAAAGGGAGTTTTTTCTCTCCACTGTTTCCAGTGGGACTAATGAGAAGGAACCTTTAATCACTGGAGGGAAACTAATGTTTGTAATTGTTTTCTTTTGTTCTGCTGATTCTTCTTCAGGTTGGGTGACTGTAACCTCTCAGAGAGAAGCTGTGAAGCTCTGTCCTCAGTTCTCAGCTCCCAGTCCTCTAGTCTGAGAGATCTGGACCTGAGTAACAACAACCTGCCAGATTCAGGAGTGAAGCAGCTGTGTGCTGCACTGGAGAGTCCACACTGTGGACTGGAAACTCTCCTACTGCCATCAGAAAAAGATCTGGACGTGTTTGACCTGAAGAAATACTCTGCTTCAGAGGCGGTTCTTCTGAGGCTGCTGCCAATGGTCAAAGCCTCCAACAAAGCTCTGTAAGTACTCAGATAGTTGGGTTTATTTATTACTAAGATACCCAGCCATTGATTTACTTTTTTAATTTTTAATTTAACTAAGTAACCTATTGCCTGTTTTTCCCCTTTATATTTCCAGGTTGAATGACTGTAACCTCTCAGAGAGAAGCTGTGCAGCTCTGTCCTCAGTTCTCAGCTCCCAGTCCTCTAGTCTGAGAGATCTGGACCTGAGTAACAACAACCTGCAGGATTCAGGAGTGAAGCAGCTTTCTCCTGGACTGGAGAGTCCACACTGTGGACTGGAAACTCTCAGGTCATTTTTATTGCTATGTATTTCAAGTATTATTTTGGCTTCTACCCAGTTTCCCATTTCCATGAAGAGTTTTTGATTCTAAAATGACTACTGTATGTGTACTGTCTGAGCTGAAATGTTGTAATATCAAGTATACAGTTAGTAAAACTCATTTCATGCCATCATGTGAGTCAGGATAGATGTTTCTGTCATTTAGTCTTCAATGAAGACTCAATGCACGTCTTGAAAATCTAGTATGATGGAAAGAATAACAGAAAATAAACAGCACAGAGTTACTGTCATGTTCTCTACATGCAGGTGAACAAACAAAGCAGATCTGTTGCTCAGGAAATGTTGCACATGACTGTTTTTACATTTTACACTATGTTCTGTAACATACGACTACTAATAACATGTTACATAGAAACATAAAGGCAATACACACACACACACACACACACACACACACACACACACACACACACACACACACACACACACACACACACACACACATACATCAAAGTGAAGCAGCTAAAAACAAGATGTTGGAAATGAGATAATAATGATCATAATAGTAATATTTATTTATCAAGCACTTTTATAAACTCATGTTACAAAGTGCTTCACACAGAGCATCAAAAGAAAAAGATGAAATTAAACATTTAAATTGACATGAGGATAAAAGTCAGGTCAGTTTAACAAAGTTCTGCAGGTTATTGCAGGCTGCAGCTGGACGGTGCAACAAACTGGATTTTCCAACTTCAGTAAAAACAGTCAGCATCTGCAAAGTAATCCAACCAGTTGAGTGCATTTGATAAGAGTCAGCATTAACAGACAACAACAAAGTGATACAAGGAGGTGAAACGCCAATAAAGGTTTTATAGATGAATAAAACCCAGTGTTTACTTGATTTTCAATGTGCTTCTCTCTCCTCTCTCTCTCTCCTCTCTCTCCTCTCTCTCTCTCTCTCCTCTCCTTCCTCTCTCTCTCTCCTTCCTCTCTCTCCTCTCCTCTCCTCTCCTTCCTCTCTCTCTCTCTCTCTCCTCTCCTTCCTCTCTCTCTCTCTCCTCTCCTCTCTCCTTCCTCTCTCTCTCTCCTCTCTTTCCTCTCTCTCTCTCTCTCCTCTCCTTCCTCTCTCTCTCTCCTTCCTCTCTCTCCTCTCCTCTCCTCTCCTTCCTCTCTCTCTCTCTCTCCTCTCCTTCCTCTCTCTCTCTCTCCTCTCCTCTCTCCTTCCTCTCTCTCCTCTCCTTCCTCTCTCTCCTCTCCTCTCCTCTCCTTCCTCTCTCTCTCTCTCCTCTCCTTCCTCTCTCTCCTCTCCTCCTCTTCTTCTCTCTCCTCTCCTCTCCTCTCCTTCCTCTCTCTCTCTCTCTCCTCACCTCCTCTTCCTCTCTCTCTCTCTCCTCTCCTTCCTCTCTCTCTCCTCTCCTTCCTCTCTCTCTCCTCTCCTTCCTCTCTCTCTCCTCTCCTCCTCTTCCTCTCTCTCTCCTCTCCTTCCTCTCTCTCCTCTCCTCCTCTTCTTCTCTCTCCTCTCCTCTCTTTCCTCTCTCTCTCTCTCCTCCTCTTCCTCTCTCTCTCCTCCTCTTCCTCTCTCTCCTCTTCCTCTCTCTCCTCTCCTTCCTCTCTCTCTCTCTCCTCTCCTTTCTTTCTCTCTCTCCTCTCCTCCTCTTCCTCTCTCTCTCTCCTCTCCTTCCTCTCTCTCTCTCCACTCCTTCCTCTCTCTCTCTCTCCTCTCCTTCCTCTCTCTCCTCTCCTCCTCTTCTTCTCTCTCCTCTCCTCTCTTTCCTCTCTCTCTCTCTCCTCCTCTTCCTCTCTCTCTCTCCTCCTCTTCCTCTCTCTCCTCTCCTTCCTCTCTCTCTCTCTCCTCTCCTTTCTTTCTCTCTCTCCTCTCCTCCTCTTCTTCTCTCTCCTCTCCTCTCCTTCCTCTCTCTCTCTCTCTCTGCTCTCCTTCCTCTCTCTCTCTCTCCTCTCCTTTCTTCCTCTCTCTCCTCCTCTTCCTCTCTCTCCTTTCTACTCCAACCGGTCGAGGCAGATGTTCTCCCACTCTGAGTCTGGTTCTGAGGGTACTTCCTGTTAAAAGGGAGTTTTTTCTCTCCACTGTTTCCAGTGGGACTAATGAGAAGGAACCTTTAATCACTGGAGGGAAACTAATGTTTGTAATTGTTTTCTTTTGTTCTGCTGATTCTTCTTCAGGTTGGGTGACTGTAACCTCTCAGAGAGAAGCTGTGAAGCTCTGTCCTCAGTTCTCAGCTCCCAGTCCTCTAGTCTGAGAGATCTGGACCTGAGTAACAACAACCTGCCAGATTCAGGAGTGAAGCAGCTGTGTGCTGCACTGGAGAGTCCACACTGTGGACTGGAAACTCTCCTACTGCCATCAGAAAAAGATCTGGACGTGTTTGACCTGAAGAAATACTCTGCTTCAGAGGCGGTTCTTCTGAGGCTGCTGCCAATGGTCAAAGCCTCCAACAAAGCTCTGTAAGTACTCAGATAGTTGGGTTTATTTATTACTAAGATACCCAGCCATTGATTTACTTTTTTAATTTTTAATTTAACTAAGTAACCTATTGCCTGTTTTTCCCCTTTATATTTCCAGGTTGAATGACTGTAACCTCTCAGAGAGAAGCTGTGCAGCTCTGTCCTCAGTTCTCAGCTCCCAGTCCTCTAGTCTGAGAGATCTGGACCTGAGTAACAACAACCTGCAGGATTCAGGAGTGAAGCAGCTTTCTCCTGGACTGGAGAGTCCACACTGTGGACTGGAAACTCTCAGGTCATTTTTATTGCTATGTATTTCAAGTATTATTTTGGCTTCTACCCAGTTTCCCATTTCCATGAAGAGTTTTTGATTCTAAAATGACTACTGTATGTGTACTGTCTGAGCTGAAATGTTGTAATATCAAGTATACAGTTAGTAAAACTCATTTCATGCCATCATGTGAGTCAGGATAGATGTTTCTGTCATTTAGTCTTCAATGAAGACTCAATGCACGTCTTGAAAATCTAGTATGATGGAAAGAATAACAGAAAATAAACAGCACAGAGTTACTGTCATGTTCTCTACATGCAGGTGAACAAACAAAGCAGATCTGTTGCTCAGGAAATGTTGCACATGACTGTTTTTACATTTTACACTATGTTCTGTAACATACGACTACTAATAACATGTTACATAGAAACATAAAGACAATACACACACACACACACACACACACACACACACACACACACACACACACACACACACACACACACACACACACACACACACACACACACATACATCAAAGTGAAGCAGCTAAAAACAAGATGTTGGAAATGAGATAATAATGATCATAATAGTAATATTTATTTATCAAGCACTTTTATAAACTCATGTTACAAAGTGCTTCACACAGAGCATCAAAAGAAAAAGATGAAATTAAACATTTAAATTGACATGAGGATAAAAGTCAGGTCAGTTTAACAAAGTTCTGCAGGTTATTGCAGGCTGCAGCTGGACGGTGCAACAAACTGGATTTTCCAACTTCAGTAAAAACAGTCAGCATCTGCAAAGTAATCCAACCAGTTGAGTGCATTTGATAAGAGTCAGCATTAACAGACAACAACAAAGTGATACAAGGAGGTGAAACGCCAATAAAGGTTTTATAGATGAATAAAACCCAGTGTTTACTTGATTTTCAATGTGCTTCTCTCTCCTCTCTCTCTCTCCTCTCTTTCCTCTCTCTCTCTCCTCTCCTTCCTCTCTCTCTCTCTCCTCTCTTTCCTCTCTCTCTCTCCTCTCTTTCCTCTCTCTCTCTCTCCTCTTCCTCTCTCTCCTCTTCCTCTCTTTCCTCTCTCTCTCTCCTCTCCTTCCTCTCTCTCTCTCTCCTCTTCCTCTCTCTCCTCTTCCTCTCTCTCCTCTCCTCTCTCTCTCTCCTTCCTCTCTCTCTCTCCTCTCCTTCCTCTCTCTCTCCTCTCCTTGCTCTCTCTCTCTCCTCTCCTCTCCTCTCTCTCTCTCCTTCCTCTCTCCTCTCCTTCCTCTCTCTCTCCTCTCCTTCCTCTCTCTCTCCTCTCCTTCCTCTCTCTCCTCTTCCTCTCTCTCCTCTCCTCTCTCTCTCTCCTTCCTCTCTCTCTCTCCTCTCCTTCCTCTCTCTCTCCTCTCCTTGCTCTCTCTCTCTCCTCTCCTCTCCTCTCTCTCTCTCCTTCCTCTCTCTCTCTCCTTCCTCTCTCTGTCTCCTCTCCTCTCTCTCTCTCCTCTCCTTCCTCTCTCTCCTCTCCTCCTCTTCCTCTCTCTCCTCCTCTCCTTCCTCTCTCTCTCTCTCCTCTCCTTCCTCTCTCTCTCCTCTCCTCTCTCTCTCTCCTCTCCTTCCTCTCTCTCTCTCTCCTCTCCTTCCTCTCTCTCTCCTCTCCTTCCTCTCTCTCCTCTCCTCCTCTTCCTCTCTCTCCTCCTCTCCTCTCTCTCTCCTCTCCTTCCTCTCTCTCTCTCCTCCTCTTCCTCTCTCTCCTCTCTACTCCAACCGGTCGAGGCAGATGTTCTCCCACTCTGAGTCTGGTTCTGAGGGTTCTTCCTGTTAAAGGGGAGTTTTTTTCTCTCCACTGTTGCTCATGTGGGAATGTTGGGTCTCTTTAAATTAAACTTAAAGAGTGCAGTCGAGACCTGCTCTATGTGTAAAGAGCCTTGAGATGACTTTGTTGTGATTTGGCACTATACAAATAAAGATTGATTGATTTATCTTGCCTTACAGAGAGGATTCAGTGACATAAAATTAGTTTCCTCAATAAGTGTCCTTGTACATTGTAGAATATTTAGAATGACATACATTTAGTGTGTTTTGCATCTCATGTCTATCATCAGAAATCTTAATACTTTTATATTTTCTTCTCTCAGTGGAATAACATTAAATGATTGCAGTAGAGAGAAGTTAAGAAGAAAAGAGGATGAAAGGAGAACAGAGTGACCAGGAGTAGATCAGATAAACAACCATAATAATGTTTATCCTGCTCTGTTATTCCATTTAAGAAATCTGATATCATTTGAGCAAATGTTCTTTTGTTGACCTGATATTCAATTCAGAATACCATAGATAAGTGAAGTTTTGCATTTACGGCAGCCAGATTATTATGGGATGGATTTAAATGCAGCAGGTTTGTCAGATAAACTTTCATTCTCTGAACTCTGCTCCATCAGAGTATGACAAAAACAGGTTTCAAGATGAGTAATGCTGTTTACACCAAATTTCTGCTCTACCTATATTATGTAATTTAAAAATAACTTAAAACATATTACATATATTTGCAGGAAAACAATCTCCCCTGGGACAGAGTTTTGACTAAACTCCACATTTACATCATCTGGCTTCCTCCCTGCACAGAACTATTTAGATTAACGTCATGTGTAAGAATTATAAAGGAATGAAACATTTTACATTCATGAATCATTTTTATTGCCAATGAGTGAACAGATCGTCATGGAATTAAAAAAATTAGACCTTCCCCGACTTTCTCAGTTGGGTATATCAGTCTGTGGACTGATTTCTATGTGTTAGACTCAGGCACAAAATCCAACAGACGTGATGATTTTTGGTGCTCCTTGGTGCAGCCTTGCCTCTGTCCCACTGACATTAACAAACCAGCAGCATCTAACACAACAAAAACTGTCCAATCTGAGTAGAAACAACCTGCAGATATTAGCTCTCCAGCTAATGAGACAGCTAGTTGCCACCTTCAACCACAACACATTTCACAACAAAACACCCCCACAATGACAAGTCTTCACCTCCTGAGAACTAACAGCTGAAACATTATTTCCTCGACAGAACACTTAACCATGTCTGTTTTTTCTGTTGATAGTCAAAAGGAAGTAATAAGCACACATTAAAAACACACAGCCTTTTGCTCCCTGACCACAGCATGCTGGGCCTACTGGTGTTTATGGTTGGTAAACAAGGTTTGCAGTTCACAGGCTGGTTTTGGATGTTTTATTAACACATAATTTTGCAGGTTGTGTATTGGATTGCAGAAACATTTTACAAAACACACCTTTAGAGAACAGTATTATAAAAAGTATGAGTAAGAAAAAGACATCACCTGTAATGGGCTCATGCTCATACAGTGCAAACACACATTCAAGTGTGAACAGCAGGACACTGACTGCAGTTCACTTATTGGCCACCAGTGTGACTAATGAGAAGGAACCTTTAATCAGTGGTAGAAAACTAATGTTTTTAATTGTTTGATTTGTTCTGCTGATTCTTCTTCAGGTTGACTGACTGTAAACTCTCAGAGAGAAGCTGTGCAGCTCTGTCCTCAGTTCTCAGCTCCCAGTCCTCTAGTCTGAGAGATCTGGACCTGAGTAACAACAACCTGCAGGATTCAGGAGTGATGCAGCTTTCTCCTGGACTGGAGAGTCCACACTGTGGACTGGAAACTCTCAGGTCATTTTTATTGCTATGTATTTCACATATTATTTTGGCTTCTACCCAGTTTCTAGTTTCCATGAAGAGTTTTTGATTCTAAAAAGATTTTGTGTACTGTCTGAGCTGAAGTGTTGTAATATCAAGTACACAGTTAGTAAAATTCATTTCATGCCATCATGTGAGTCAGGATAGATGTTTCTGTCATTTAGTCTTCAATGAAGACTCAATGCACGTCTTGAAAATCTAGTATGATGGAAAGAATAACAGAAAATAAACAGCACAGAGTTACTGTCATGTTCTCTACATGCAGGTGAACAAACAAAGCAGATCTGTTGCTCAGGAAATGTTGCACATGACTGTTTTTACATTTTACACTATGTTCTGTAACATACGACTACTAATAACATGTTACATAGAAACATAAAGACAATACACACACACACACACACACACACACACACACACACATACAGCAAAGTGAAGCAGCTAAAAACAAGATGTTGGAAATGAGATAATAATGATCATAATAGTAATATTTATTTATCAAGCACTTTTATAAACTCATGTTACAAAGTGCTTCACACAGAGCATCAAAAGAAAAAGATGAAATTAAACATTTAAATTGACATGAGGATAAAAGTCAGGTCAGTTTAACAAAGTTCTGCAGGTTATTGCAGGCTGCAGCTGGACGGTGCAACAAACTGGATTTTCCAACTTCAGTAAAAACAGTCAGCATCTGCAAAGTAATCCAACCAGTTGAGTGCATTTGATAAGAGTCAGCATTAACAGACAACAACAAAGTGATACAAGGAGGTGAAACGCCAATAAAGGTTTTATAGATGAATAAAACCCAGTGTTTACTTGATTTTCAATGTGCTTCTCTCTCCTCTCTCTCTCTCCTCTCTTTCCTCTCTCTCTCTCCTCTCCTTCCTCTCTCTCCTCTTCCTCTCTCTCCTCTCTCTCTCTCCTCTCTTTCCTCTCTCTCTCTCCTTCCTCTCTCTCTCTCTCCTCTCCTCTCCTCTCTCTCTCTCCTTCCTCTCTCTCTCTCTCCTCTCCTTCCTCTCTCTCTCCTCTCCTTCCTCTCTCTCTCCTCTCCTCTCTCTCTCTCCTTCCTCTCTCTCTCTCCTTCCTCTCTCTGTCTCCTCTCCTCTCTCTCTCGTCTCCTTCCTCTCTCTCCTCTCCTCCTCTTCCTCTCTCTCCTCCTCTCCTCTCTCTCTCCTCCTCTCCTCTCTCTCTCCTCTCCTTCCTCTCTCTCTCTCCTCCTCCCCTCTCCTTCCTCTCTCCTCTCTCTCTCTCTCTCCTCTCCTTCCTCTCTCTCTCTCTCCTCTCCTTCCTCTCTCTCCTCTCCTCCTCTCCTCTCTCTCTCCTCTCCTTCCTCTCTTTCTCTCTCCTCTCCTCTCCTTCCTCTCTCCTCTACTTCCTCTCTCTCTCCTCTCCTTCCTCTCTCTCTCTCCTCTCCTTCCTCTCTCTCTCCTCTCCTTCCTCTCTCTCTCTCTCTCCTCTCCTTCCTCTCTCTCCTCTCTTTCTCTCTCCTCTCCTTCCTCTCTCTCTCTCCTCTCCTTCCTCTCTCTCTCCTCTCCTTCCTCTCTCTCTCTCCTCTCCTTCCTCTCTCTCTCCTCTCCTTCCTCTCTCTCTCTCTCTCCTCTCCTTCCTCTCTCTCCTCTCTTTCTCTCTCCTCTCCTCTCCTTCCTCTCTCCTCTACTTCCTCTCTCTCTCCTCTCCTTCCTCTCTTTCTCTCCTCCTCTTCCTCTCTCTCCTCTCTACTCCAACCGGTCGAGGCAGATGTTCTCCCACTCTGAGTCTGGTTCTGAGGGTTCTTCCTGTTAAAGGGGAGTTTTTTTCTCTCCACTGTTGCTCATGTGGGAATGTTGGGTCTCTTTAAATTAAACTTAAAGAGTGCAGTCGAGACCTGCTCTATGTGTAAAGAGCCTTGAGATGACTTTGTTGTGATTTGGCACTATACAAATAAAGATTGATTGATTTATCTTGCCTTACAGAGAGGATTCAGTGACATAAAATTAGTTTCCTCAATAAGTGTCCTTGTACATTGTAGAATATTTAGAATGACATACATTTAGTGTGTTTTGCATCTCATGTCTATCATCAGAAATCTTAATACTTTTATATTTTCTTCTCTCAGTGGAATAACATTAAATGATTGCAGTAGAGAGAAGTTAAGAAGAAAAGAGGATGAAAGGAGAACAGAGTGACCAGGAGTAGATCAGATAAACAACCATAATAATGTTTATCCTGCTCTGTTATTCCATTTAAGAAATCTGATATCATTTGAGCAAATGTTCTTTTGTTGACCTGATATTCAATTCAGAATACCATAGATAAGTGAAGGTTTGCATTTACGGCAGCCAGATTATTATGGGATGGATTTAAATGCAGCAGGTTTGTCAGATAAACTTTCATTCTCTGAACTCTGCTCCATCAGAGTATGACAAAAACAGGTTTCAAGATGAGTAATGCTGTTTACACCAAATTTCTGCTCTACCTATATTATGTAATTTAAAAATAACTTAAAACATATTACATATATTTGCAGGAAAACAATCTCCCCTGGGACAGAGTTTTGACTAAACTCCACATTTACATCATCTGGCTTCCTCCCTGAACAGAACTATTTAGATTAACGTCATGTGTAAGAATTATAAAGGAATGAAACATTTTACATTCATGAATCATTTTTATTGCCAATGAGTGAACAGATCGTCATGGAATTAAAAAAATTAGACCTTCCCCGACTTTCTCAGTTGGGTATATCAGTCTGTGGACTGATTTCTATGTGTTAGACTCAGGCACAAAATCCAACAGACGTGATCTTTTTTGGTGATCCTTGGTTTCTTGCCTCTGTCCCACTGACATTAACAAACCAGCAGCATCTAACACAACAAAAACTGTCCAATCTGAGTAGAAACAACCTGCAGATATTAGCTCTCCAGCTAATGAGACAGCTAGCTGCCACCTTCAACCACAACACATTTCACAACAAAACACCCCCACAATGACAAGTCTTCACCTCCTGAGAACTAACAGCTGAAACATTATTTCCTCGACAGAACACAGTTAACCATGTCTGTTTTTTCTGTTGATAGTCAAAAGGAAGTAATAAGCACACATTAAAAACACACAGCCTTTTGCTCCCTGACCACAGCATGCTGGGCCTACTGGTGTTTATGGTTGGTAAACAAGGTTTGCAGTTCACAGGCTGGTTTTGGATGTTTTATTAACACATAATTTTGCAGGTTGTGTATTGGATTGCAGAAACATTTTACAAAACACACCTTTAGAGAACAGTATTATAAAAAGTATGAGTAAGAAAAAGACATCACCTGTAATGGGCTCATGCTCATACAGTGCAAACACACATTCAAGTGTGAACAGCAGGACACTGACTGCAGTTCACTTATTGGCCACCAGTGTGACTAATGAGAAGGAACCTTTAATCAGTGGTAGAAAACTAATGTTTTTAATTGTTTGATTTGTTCTGCTGATTCTTCTTCAGGTTGACTGACTGTAAACTCTCAGAGAGAAGCTGTGCAGCTCTGTCCTCAGTTCTCAGCTCCCAGTCCTCTAGTCTGAGAGATCTGGACCTGAGTAACAACAACCTGCAGGATTCAGGAGTGATGCAGCTTTCTCCTGGACTGGAGAGTCCACACTGTGGACTGGAAACTCTCAGGTCATTTTTATTGCTATGTATTTCACATATTATTTTGGCTTCTACCCAGTTTCTAGTTTCCATGAAGAGTTTTTGATTCTAAAAAGATTTTGTGTACTGTCTGAGCTGAAGAGTTGTAATATCAAGTACACAGTTAGTAAAATTCATTTCATGCCATCATGTGAGTCAGGATAGATGTTTCTGTCATTTAGTCTTCAATGAAGACTCAATGCACGTCTTGAAAATCTAGTATGATGGAAAGAATAACAGAAAATAAACAGCACAGAGTTACTGTCATGTTCTCTACATGCAGGTGAACAAACAAAGCAGATCTGTTGCTCAGGAAATGTTGCACATGACTGTTTTTACATTTTACACTATGTTCTGTAACATACGACTACTAATAACATGTTACATAGAAACATAAAGGCAATACACACACACACACACACACACACACACACACACACACACACACACACACATACATCAAAGTGAAGCAGCTAAAAACAAGATGTTGGAAATGAGATAATAATGATCATAATAGTAATATTTATTTATCAAGCACTTTTATAAACTCATGTTACAAAGTGCTTCACACAGAGCATCAAAAGAAAAAGATGAAATTAAACATTTAAATTGACATGAGGATAAAAGTCAGGTCAGTTTAACAAAGTTCTGCAGGTTATTGCAGGCTGCAGCTGGACGGTGCAACAAACTGGATTTTCCAACTTCAGTAAAAACAGTCAGCATCTGCAAAGTAATCCAACCAGTTGAGTGCATTTGATAAGAGTCAGCATTAACAGACAACAACAAAGTGATACAAGGAGGTGAAACGCCAATAAAGGTTTTATAGATGAATAAAACCCAGTGTTTACTTGATTTTCAATGTGCTTCTCTCTCCTCTCTCTCTCTCCTCTCTCTCCTCTCTCTCTCTCCTCTCTTTCCCCTCTCTCTCTCCTCTCCTTCCTCTCTCTCTCTCTCCTCTTCCTCTCTCTCCTCTCTCTCTCTCCTCTCTTTCCTCTCTCTCTCCTCTCCTCTCCTCTCTCTCTCCTTCCTCTCTCTCTCTCCTTCCTCTCTCTCTCTCCTTCCTCTCTCTGTCTCCTCTCCTCTCTCTCTCCTCTCCTTCCTCTCTCTCCTCTCCTCCTCTTCCTCTCTCTCCTCTCCTTCCTCTCTCTCTCTCCTCCTCCCCTCTCCTTCCTCTCTCCTCTCCTTCCTCTCTCTCTCTCCTCTCCTTCCTCTTTCTCTCCTCTCCTCTCTCTCTCTCCTCTCCTTCCTCTCTCTCTCTCTCCTCTCCTTCCTCTCTCTCTCTCCTCTCCTTCCTCTCTCTCCTCTCCTCGTCTTCCTCTCTCTCCTCCTCTCCTCTCTCTCTCCTCTCCTTCCTCTCTTTCTCTCTCCTCTCCTCTCCTTCCTCTCTCCTCTACTTCCTCTCTCTCTCTCCTCTCCTTCCTCTCTCTCTCCTCTCCTTCCTCTCTCTCTCTCTCTCCTCTCCTTCCTCTCTCTCCTCTCTTTCTCTCTCCTCTCCTCTCCTTCCTCTCTCCTCTACTTCCTCTCTCTCTCCTCTCCTTCCTCTCTCTCCTCTCCTCCTCTTCCTCTCTCTCCTCCTCTCCTCTCTCTCTCCTCTCCTTCCTCTCTCTCTCTCCTCCTCTTCCTCTCTCTCCTCTCTACTCCAACCGGTCGAGGCAGATGTTCTCCCACTCTGAGTCTGGTTCTGAGGGTTCTTCCTGTTAAAGGGGAGTTTTTTTCTCTCCACTGTTGCTCATGTGGGAATGTTGGGTCTCTTTAAATTAAACTTAAAGAGTGCAGTCGAGACCTGCTCTATGTGTAAAGAGCCTTGAGATGACTTTGTTGTGATTTGGCACTATACAAATAAAGATTGATTGATTTATCTTGCCTTACAGAGAGGATTCAGTGACATAAAATTAGTTTCCTCAATAAGTGTCCTTGTACATTGTAGAATATTTAGAATGACATACATTTAGTGTGTTTTGCATCTCATGTCTATCATCAGAAATCTTAATACTTTTATATTTTCTTCTCTCAGTGGAATAACATTAAATGATTGCAGTAGAGAGAAGTTAAGAAGAAAAGAGGATGAAAGGAGAACAGAGTGACCAGGAGTAGATCAGATAAACAACCATAATAATGTTTATCCTGCTCTGTTATTCCATTTAAGAAATCTGATATCATTTGAGCAAATGTTCTTTTGTTGACCTGATATTCAATTCAGAATACCATAGATAAGTGAAGGTTTGCATTTACGGCAGCCAGATTATTATGGGATGGATTTAAATGCAGCAGGTTTGTCAGATAAACTTTCATTCTCTGAACTCTGCTCCATCAGAGTATGACAAAAACAGGTTTCAAGATGAGTAATGCTGTTTACACCAAATTTCTGCTCTACCTATATTATGTAATTTAAAAATAACTTAAAACATATTACATATATTTGCAGGAAAACAATCTCCCCTGGGACAGAGTTTTGACTAAACTCCACATTTACATCATCTGGCTTCCTCCCTGAACAGAACTATTTAGATTAACGTCATGTGTAAGAATTATAAAGGAATGAAACATTTTACATTCATGAATCATTTTTATTGCCAATGAGTGAACAGATCGTCATGGAATTAAAAAAATTAGACCTTCCCCGACTTTCTCAGTTGGGTATATCAGTCTGTGGACTGATTTCTATGTGTTAGACTCAGGCACAAAATCCAACAGATGTGATGTTTTTTGGTGCTCCTTGGTGCCTTGCCTCTGTCCCACTGACATTAACAAACCAGCAGCATCTAACACAACAAAAACTGTCCAATCTGAGTAGAAACAACCTGCAGATATTAGCTCTCCAGCTAATGAGACAGCTAGCTGCCACCATCAACCACAACACATTTCACAACAAAACACCCCCACAATGACAAGTCTTCACCTCCTGAGAACTGACACACATTAAAAACACACAGCCTATTGCTCCCTGACCACAGTGTGCTTGGCCTACTGGTGTTTATGGTTGCTAAACAAAGTTTGTAGTTTTGGATGGTTGATAAACACACACTTTTGCAGGTTGTGTATTGGATTAGAGAAACACTTTAGAAAACACACCTTTAGAGAGCAGTATTATAAGAAGTGTGAGTAAGAAAAAGACATCACCTGTAATGGGCTCATGCTCATACAGTGCAAACACACATTCAAGTGTGAACAACAGGATGCTGACTGCAGTTCACTTATTGGCCACCAGTGTGACTAATGAGAAGGAACCTTTAATCAGTGGTAGAAAACTAATGTTTTTAATTGTTTGATTTGTTCTGCTGATTCTTCTTCAGGTTGACTGACTGTAAACTCTCAGAGAGAAGCTGTGCAGCTCTGTCCTCAGTTCTCAGCTCCCAGTCCTCTAGTCTGAGAGATCTGGACCTGAGTAACAACAACCTGCAGGATTCAGGAGTGAAGCAGCTTTCTGCTGGACTGGAGAGTCCACACTGTGGACTGGAAACCCTCAGGTCATTTTTATTACTGTGTATTTAAAGTATTATTTTGGTTTCTACCCAGTTTTTAGTTTACATGAAGAGTTTTTCATTCTAAAAAGATTCTGTGTACTGTCTGAGCTGAAGTGTTGTAATATTTGATGACCTTTCATGCCATCATGTGAGTCAGGATGGATGTTTCTGTCATTTAACCTTCAACACTTAGTGCATGAGAAACTATGCAGCATAGGATTAGTATCATGTTCTCCACATGCAGATGAACACACAAAGCAGATCTGTTGCTCAGGAAATGTTGTACATAATTGGCTTTACTTTTTTTTTTTACTACAAATATTATAACGCAAATATAAACCCCTGACAAACAAAATCCTGTTTATTGAGTTGAGAATGTTTTAAGATCATTAGATGAACTGTTGTGTGTGTTCAGTCTGTCAGGATGTCTGATCACAGAGGAAGGCTGTGCTTCTCTGGCCTCAGCTCTGAGCCGCAACCCCTCCCATCTGAGAGAGCTGGACCTGAGCTACAATCATCCAGGAGACTCAGGAGAGACGCTTCTGTCTGCTGGACTGGAGGATCCACAATGGAGACTGGACACTCTCAGGTATGAACAGACAGGTGGACACTCTCAGGTATGAACAGACAGGTGGACACTCTCAGGTATGAACGGACAGGTGGACACTCTCAGGTATGGACAGACAGGTGGACACTCTCAGACATGGACAGACAGGTGGACACTCTCAGGTATGGACAGGTGGACACTCTCAGGTATGGACAGACAGGTGGACACTCTCAGTTATGGACAGACAGGTGGTGGAGGTATGGACAGATGGACAGACACTCTGACTAACTGAGGGACCCTGGTTCATGTTTAATGGTGGATATGAGTGAAGGTGTATGGAGCTGATCGTGTCTTTGTCTCTTCCTCCAGGATGGAACATGGTGGACCACAGAGACTGAAACCTGATCTGAGGAAGTGTGAGTGTGTTTTCAGTTTGATTGATGAGAACTTTGAGAAAAACTGGATGAAATATGTAAAAGAAGTGAAAAAAGTTCAAAATGATGGAAAATGTGTTTAGTCAGAAATGGGCGTGGCCTAAACTGACATTTATCTTGAACCAATGAATCCATGAAATAGAAATTTCCTTCTGTTCGTCACAGTTCAGGAGTTAAAAGAGAAATGTTTTATAAATGTCCACATGGTGGCGCTACCTGCTCCAAAATGTCCCTCATGTCTCTCCTGCAGATAAAGTTCATTTATTCATACTAGGCATGGGCCGGTTACCGGTTTCAAGGTATACCACGGTATGAAAAAGTCACGGTTTCAAAACCACTCAAATTTTCCGTCATACCGTTCCTGCGGTATGAGCAGGTTTTTTTTAATGTGACGTCTCGTCAGAGAGAGTGGAGGTCCCTGGTCGTGTGCAGCTGCAGCGTAAAGTAGCGCACCTCCGGTTGCTGTTACAAGCAGGTAGCTCTGCAGGCTGTATGATGGCTGAAGGATGGCTTTTCCTCCCGTCTAAATGCGCCAAGTAGGCTATTTATTTATACTTCGGCTACCGTAAAAAGACAGACGGCCGCAGCTTGGAGGAAGAAGGTAATGGACAGTAGCAGCGCGAGGAGGAAGAAGGTAATGGACAGTAGCAGCGCGAGGAGGAAGAAGGTAATGGACAGTAGCAGCGCGAGGAGGAAATACATCCAATATGATCGTGAGCAAGTCTCCAAAAACTGTTGAGATTCAGTTTTAAGCTCCTGCCTGCATTTCTCTATTTATATTTATCTTAGAGGTGTTTTCACAGGTTAAGTGATTGCATTTATTTGCATTTTGTGTTGTTTTTTTTTCCACAAAAAATAATTAATTTATGTTGTGACTTGAGCTTTTTTTATTATTTATTTGGAAATAATTCAGTTATTTTTTATTATTATTTATTTTAAATACATATTTACTAAAAATAAAAGACCGTTCAATGGAAAAATAATCAATATAATCATAATACCGTGAAACCGTGAATCCGTGATATTTTTACCTAAGGTTATCATACCATCAGAATCTCATACCGGCCCATGCCTAACATACTGACTTCAGCTGTTTGGAGCATTTGGACAAAAATATGTTTGTAACAGACGACAGTTTGAGATGAAAATAACAGACTTGATGTGCAAAGACCTTCACTTTACACCAAACAAACCAAAAAACCTGAATATTACTGAATATCACTGTCATGTTGACTATTAATGTTCAAACTGAACTGTTGAATTTACATGAAGTTTGAATTTGAATTTGGTGCTTTGGTCCACTTACTCTGTATGTCCAAAGCTTTCAGTCACATCTCATGGTCTTCCTCGTTGATGGAGGATCTCAGTTGTCATGGAGATAATTTAATTTGAATGGATTCATTTCAGTGATTGTCAGTAAAGTTGTTAAATCAACAGATGATAAACTGCAGTTGTATTGTGTCTCGTTCTCTCCATCAGATGCCTGTGAACTGGAACTGGATCCAAACACAATGCACAGAAAACTCAAACTGTCTGATAACAACAGGAAGGTGACACATGTGATGAAGGATCAGTCATATCCTGATCATCCAGACAGATTTGATGTCTGGCCTCAGCTGCTGTGTAGAAATGATCTGACTGGTCGCTGTTACTGGGAGGTCGAGTGGAGAGGAAGAGTTGATATGTCAGTGAGTTACAGAAGAATCAGCAGGAAAGGAGTCGGTGATGACTGTTGGTTTGGAAAGAATGATCAGTCCTGGAGTCTGAGGTGCTCTGATGATGGTTGTTACTCTGTCTGTCACAATAAGAGAGAAACATCCATCTCCTCCTCCTTCTCCTCCTCCTCCTCCTCCTCCTCCTCCTCCTCTGTCTCTAACAGAGTAGCAGTGTATGTGGACTGTCCTGCTGGCACTCTGTCCTTCTACAGAGTCTCCTCTGACACACTGATCCACCTCCACACCTTCAACACCACATTCACTGAACCTCTGTATGCTGGGTTTACAGTCTGGTCTGGTTCCTCAGTGTCTCTGTGTCCTCTGTAGGAGGGAGAGTCTCTGTGTCATCTGCATTGTGAAGCAGATCTGTCTCAAATTCAAATATGCAATTATATTTCCTTCTTCATGATTCATTGATGTTACTAATGAGAGTGCAGTTTGTGTTTAAATGTTATTTTTGTGTTAAAATATGTTCTATAAATGTGTGTATATACAGAAGGCAATAAGTGGATTGACTTCCAGCCCTGGTAGATGACTGGCTGATGATCCATATCACCACGCATCAGAAGTCCTAGAACCTCTCTGTGGTGATGGCTCAATGTGTAAAATATACAAAGAGCTGAAGTATTGTTTTTAGTTTGAGGACACACAACTGAGTATAAACTCCTACAGCAGCACTCAAAGTGTATTTTAATTAATGGATATAAAGGCTCCAATATTCCTTATAGATGTGTAGCTTCAATATGTATGATGTATTTTTATATTCTTATTACTCTGTAACAACATGCTAAGTAATTAAAGGTTATATTTCTTACATTTATTTTTGAGTTTAAGTTCTAGTTGATATTTTCTATGTTTCTATGTTTTTTTTATGTTGTTTTGCATAGTACTGAGTTATAGTTGATTTGTACACAATATTGTGTATATAATAGTGTTCATTAGAGATGTTTTCCATACTTACATTACATTTGTAACTGATTTCAAATACCTTATGTTAATCATAAGTATGTCTGTATAATCATCATCATGACATCTGACAAGTGTATACATTTTAGATGTACAATAACAGAAAAACATCCATCTCCTCCTCTGCTGACTGAAGATCGGCTTTTTGAGTGTTTTTGAGTGTATTTTATCACATGATCATCAATAAAAAACTACTCATGACATTACTGTTGAAAGCATCCTGTATGTTTACAGCTCAATAATGTGATTAAATGCCTCTCGTCTTCAAACTGCAAATAAATTTAACAATCTAAACCTGCAGTCTTTTTAATACACAAATTACGTTATACAACTGAATCTAAATTATTAATAAAATACAGTACGGCATTTCTCACTTATAATTAACAATTACCTCATCAGCTCAGTATCATCAGTAAATCTTATGAAAAGTAGCTCAGTGAACTCGCACCTTTTTCTTATACAAAAGTTACTAATTAAAGTAAACTTGACCAACTAAAGTAACTAGCCTATAAACAGGATATAACTGCAAATTTATTTATTTTTAACTTTATTTATCATCAAATAGTATGAACAATTGAAAAAGGGATAAAAAAACAAAGTGACAGGCATTCCAAGACATGACAAAGGCACACAACGAAATGAAGGACAAATATTATCAAAACATTTAAATAAATAATATATAGTATGTAAAGAACCATACTAAGATTTGTATTTGTGCTGGTTCGATATTTTTTGATAATAACATAGGATGGGTTATGAGCTTAATGTTTCATTTATTTATTTGTTTGTTTTGTAATGACTTAAATATTCTGAATTTGTATGTGTTTAATATGATCTGTATGTGTGAATTGACCGGATATCCTATCCAGTACCATTGAAATCAGTCCCGTAGGCGGCACAGCGGGAGTTTTGCTTTGTCTTCATGGCAGCCGGCGGTGAGTGAATACTCCGCTCGGGCCTGTTAGATTATTGTTGGCACTTTATGCTAAATTTGCACAATCTAGAGCTTTGTTTGGTCAGTTCACATGATCACGATTGAAGGGACGATCGCATTTGCCAGTTGAAGGTTTAATGACGGAAGAAAGGACACGTATCTCATGTTTGCTTTCCTTGGAGAGCGCAGCGAGGTATGATGTTTTGATTGTTTATATTTATAACATGTAGAAATATTTGTGTATGCCTTTTAGCTTTTTGTAGTATAATTAAGGTGACTTTCATTCATAATATTGATGTGCATTGTGGAAACATATGTGTGAAATGTTTTTTTTGTATGTCGTCAATACAGTTTTCACGGTGCGTAAAGGACTCAAAGAATAAAGTTGCAGCTTGGCATCAACCTGCTGTTTGGTGAAAGAAATAAAAGAAAACCTTACGCATCAGTCGGGGCTCTGTTGTCTTCAATCCAAGGACTGCTACAGTGAAAACTCGGCGTGGTGAACAGTGAAGACTCGGCATGGTGAGAGACTTTGGTCAACAATAGCACTCGAAACGAACTGAACTGCGAAAAGGATTATTCTAAAACGAACTTAATTGATGCTGGATGATATTTCGATTGAGTTTGTCATGTGAAAATGCTCAAATGTTTGTGATTGAAATTTGGCCTTAAAGATTGATGCTTTTATGTAAATGATGAATGGTTGAACGTTGATTTTGTGTAAGCTCAGATGAAGTTGTAGCCCTTGTTAAAGGTTTATTTGAAGGTTGAATAGTCGAGTTTAATTCCCTTTAGCCTACATGGTTCTGCAAAGTTTCTTTGATATTTCAATTTGCTAAAATATTTTACTCTATCATGTTTGAAAGTTTAGCAGTTTATTCAATGTTTGAATTATAGCCTGTATACAGTGCTTAAAATACAGCTATTTTATATTTCATATTTTGTCAAATAGTCAAGCAATCAACCACTTTAAATAATGTCATTAGAAAAGGGAAAAGCCAATGAAAAGCCTACTGACATGCAAGAAACGGTCCCCAGTTCTCGTGAGCGACAGCTCACAGAAAAAGGTAGACAAATGCGTGAAGATGATGCTAAAAGGCACTTAAAAGCATTCATGAAAGCATATGAATCCTGGAAGAAGATGGCTAAAGAAGCCAGGACAAAGCTTAAGAAATTCTGTCTCAAGGAGGATTTGGATGATATAAACAAGCAAGTTCAAGGTGGATATGATCGAGTAAATCAAAATTATGGACCACTGCAACGAAACTCTCTCACTACTCATGATATTGTACAGAAAATGGATGCTTGTAATACGCTGACTACAGAAATCGGTGATCTTGTGAGTAGACGATTGGACACAGGTCTAGATCAAAAGACCTTTAATCTTGAAACTGAAAAGCAGAGAGTGAGAATGATTTTAAATCATGATGAATATGTATCAATCTTTGGTTGCACAAACACAGAGAGTGTTCTTGAAGAAGACTTGGATAAGCTGTCAGCCATCTCTAAAATCTCAAGTAAGCGAGCAGATGCAGAGGCAGAACTTGCAGCCAAATTGGAGCAAGCAAAATCCATGCAGGAGATACAAGCTCAGCAAGTCAAACTTAGCAAACTGGAAAGTGAATGGAAACTCCATGAATCACAAATGTTGGTGCAATTAAAACAAAAGGAAGCTGAAGTTGACTTGAAATTAGAGGAGGAAAAAACAAGGTTAAAATTGATGCAAATGGAAATGGATGTTAAAGTGGCTGCAGCTCGTGTTCGAACATACAATCAGATTGAAGGTGATGCTGTCGAGGAGTGTGACAATCCAGTCTCTGTCGTCAGAATGTCTCCTGCTATGAATTTAAATGAACAACTAGGCACAGCAGTCACATCCCAAAGCCACAATCCTGTTCAGGAGTCAAGAGCTACAGCGGCCATTTTTGCTGAAACAATTGCAAATTCACTTACCTTAAATCGCCTTCCTGTTCCTGAGCCCACCACATTTGCCGGTGACCCATTGAAATTTGTGGACTTCAAGGTGTCGTTTATGACTTTGATTGATCAGAAACCTATTCCTGCTAGTGAGAAAATGCTGTATCTGAAAAGCTACCTGGCTGGTGAGGCACGTAAGGCTGTAGAAGGATTTTTCTATCGGAGTTCTGAGGATGCTTATAAGGGTGCATGGTCCGTTTTAAAGGACAGGTATGGCAATCCATTTGTTGTCCAGAAAGCCTTTCGAGATAAGCTGATGAAATGGCCTAAGATAGGTCCAAGTGATTCTCTTGCACTTAGAGATTTTTCTGACTTCTTAAAAAGCTGTGCAGAGGCTATGCCTCATGTTAAAGGGCTGGCCATTTTAAATGATAGCGAAGAAAATCATAAGCTCTTGAAGAAGTTACCAGATTGGATTGTGCGTAAATGGAGCAGAGTTGTTGTGGGAGAGCTTGATAAGTCAGGAGAATATCCAAGTTTTGACCACTTCACTGAATTTGTGCAGACGGAGGCTCGTATAGCCTGTAATCCTATTGCCTCTCCTTTCTCGTTTAGTGCTAGATTATCAGATGATAAATTTCCCAAAAGAGCAAAATCCCTTAATACTAATGCCCAAGCCAAAAATTATGCATCCAAGACATCAGGAAATTTTCCTGTTTCTAAGTCGAGGCTGCCATGCCTTGTCTGTAAAGAGTCTCATGGTATTGCTAAGTGTCCTCTCTTTGCCTCTAAGTCAATGGGAGATAAAAAGTCATTCATACATCAAAATCGTCTCTGTTTTGGATGCCTGCGCAAAGGACATGTCACGAAAGAGTGTAGAACTAGACATGTCTGTGGAGTGTGTGGCCGACGCCATCCCACCTGTCTACATGAGGAGGGAGAGAAACAGTTTAGAGATGCAGCAAAAGGCGCTCCTATAGAAGGAGAAACAAGTGAGGAAGTTCATAAAGCCTTGTCCCATGCACTCATTCGTAATGCTTCTGCCACTTCTAGTATTGTTCCAGTGTTCTTGTCATCTGACAAAGAACCTCACAAGGAAATTCTCACATATGCTCTACGTGATACCCAAAGTGATTCATCTTTTGTCTTGGAGAGTCTCATCAGAGAGCTGAATGTTACAACTCGACCACTGCAGTTAAAACTCAGTACAATGACCGCCATAGATACAGTAATACCAAGTCAAAGTGTTTGTGGTTTGCAAGTTCGAAGCTTTTATCATGAAAATCATTTGCAGTTACGACAAGCATATGCACGAGATTTCATCCCTGTTGATACGTCCTGCATTCCAACAAGGACCACAGCATTACAGTGGCCGCATCTCAAACATCTTGCTAATAAGATGCCAGCACTTCAAGACTGTGAGATGGGACTGTTAATCGGATATGATTGTCCTGCAGCTCTAGCTCCTTGTGAGGTTGTTAGGGGCAGTGAAAATGAGCCATTTGCACAAAAAACTGAGCTGGGATGGAGTATAATAGGAGCCGCAAATCCTCACCTTGATAGGCAAGGAGGCCAAAGATATGTACATAGAGTCACAGTAAAGGAGCTGCCAGTACCGTCAGCCTCAGATGTCCTGAAAGCTCTGGAGTCGGACTTTAATGAGGAGTTCAGAGGGCAAATATGTCTCCCAGGATGATGTGCGCTTTATACAGCTTCTCAGTGAAGACATTCGTCAAAGGGAGGATGGTCACCTGGAAATGCCTCTTCCATTTAAAGGTTGCAGTCCTCCTGTATTGCCTAATAATAAGAGACTGGCCACTATTCGCTTGCAACATCTACAGAGGAGACTTAAAGCCAACCAACAGTTTTATGATCATTATAAAGCTTTCATGGAGGAGGTGATCAACAATGGTGATGCTGAGCTTGCACCAGTGGTAGCCACTGGTGAAGTCGTCTGGTATATACCACCCAAAGAAGCCTGGCAAGCTGAGAGTTGTCTTTGATTGCTCAGCTAAATTCTGTGGCATCTCTTTAAATGATACTCTGCTGACTGGTCCTGATCTGACTAATTCCTTGGTGGGAGTACTCTGTCGATTTAGAAAGGAATTAGTGGCCATAATTTGTGACATTCAAAGGATGTTCCATCAGTTCCTTGTGACACCTAAACATCGCACTTACCTGAGATTTCTATGGTGGGAGCATGGAGACCTGGATAGCGAGCCCAAAGAATATCAGATGGCAGTTCATCTCTTTGGTGCAGCCTCTTCTCCGGGGTGCGCTAACTTCGGTCTCAAATACCTGGCACAGCAACATAAGTCAGAATATCCAGTTGCATCATCATTTGTCGAAAACGGCTTCTATGTGGACGATGGGCTAGTGAGTGTCCCTACAATTAAAGAGGCTTCGGATCTGATCAATGAAGCACAAGATTTATGTAGGAGAGGAGGTCTGCGACTGCATAAGTTTAATTCAAATGTGAGTGAAGTTCTTTCCTGCGTTCATCTATCTGAAAGGGCAGCAAGCACAGAAGGCCATGACCTCAATCCAGGTTCAGCGTCAGTGGAACATGCACTGGGTATACAGTGGTTAATTGAAAGTGACAGTTTCAGCTTCAACATAAACTTGAAGGACAAGCCTGATACACGCCGTGGCATTCTCTCAGTCATAGCTTCCCTGTATGATCCACTGGGGTTTGTAGCCCCATTCGTCTTAAGTGGAAAGTGCATTCTGCAGGAGCTATGTCGCAGAAATGTTGGATGGGATGACCTGCTCCCTGATGAATTGCGTCCACGGTGGGAGGAGTGGAAGAGTGGGGTTTTAAGTTTGAGCAGAGTGTCAATCCCAAGGTGTTACCATCCACAAGACTTTGGCAAGATTGAGAGGGTGGAACTGCACCACTTCTCAGACGCAAGTAATATAGGGTATGGTGCATGTTCTTATCTGAGATATAAGAATGATGAAAGTAAAGTGCACTGCAGTTTAGTCATGGCTAAAGCAAGGGTCGCTCCAACAAAGCTCACAAGCATTCCTCGCTTAGAACTTTCAGCTGCCGTGACTGCAGCCAGACTGAGTATTTTGTTGAGATCAGAACTCAACATGAAGATCGATGAAGAGTTCTTTTGGACAGATTCTCAAGTCACCTTAGCTTATATCAACAATGATGCAAGGAGATTTCATGTGTTTGTGGCAAATCGTGTCCAGTTGTTAAGAGAGAATACCAGTCCAAGCCAGTGGCATTATGTTGACACAACAGAAAATCCAGCTGATCATGTTTCAAGAGGACTTAGAGCCTCTGGTATTGTCAAGTTGTACCGTTTTGTTTGGTTTGTCTGGATTATCCTCTGTGCATTTTTCCCCAACTTGAAATGGATGACACTGATGGAGCTGAAGGCACTGGAATTTACTCAAAGACTTGGGACAAGACAACTTTGTTCCGTTTTAGTTTCTCCTTTTTCTTTTCTTTTTATTTAGTTCAAGGTACAAGTCCAAGGACATTGAAGACAGTTAGTACCAGGAAACAGAGCAGGAGTCTTTTGTCCCTTGGTTAGCTAGCAGTAGTAGGTAAAAAACCTGAAGGGAGATATGGCAGAATGAGGAACATGACAAATTAATTAGGCAGTAATGTGCAATGGTTTGTGCAAAATGCAAATATGTAATGTGCAAAAAATGCTTAATATAAATATGCCATAAAAAATAAACATTTGTAATATAAGTTAGACATAAATATAAGCATCTGCAGCATTCAAACAGTATTAAACACAAATGTCAAGCGTTAGTAACATCACGCCAACATGGGCCTGGCCATTAACCTTACAAAGTTATAAGGGGTGAAACAAAAGAAGAAACTATTTACTTCCCCAGTGCGAAGACCAATGCTACCACATAATGCACTGTCACGAGACAAACAGTTTAAATTATGTCTCACTACAAACAACCAGTACTACCGCAATGTAAAACAAAAACCACAAGTGCTTACCGGCTGCCTCTCCAAATTTCAGTGTCATGCAAAGGATGTCCAAGATATCTAAATCACACACAGCAAGCTTTTGTGTGTGACTCTCACCAGTGTTTTTCCCAACTGAGACACAAACCACCTAATTAAAACACCTGTGTGCCAATCAGCTTGATTGGGGACAGCTGACACTGATTAGTCGGCTCACGCTTCTCTTAATTAGCTTGCGTTTACCATGGCAAAGGCAACACCCATTTTTTTCTACTGTTTTTCCCTTTTTTCCCCGTGTGCTTTTACCAGTGAAACTAAAATCAGCTGCAAACCTAGTGTGACGCGACACCTCCCACTCGAGCTTCCTGTACCTGGACAGGAAGGTCGCACACAAAAAAAACAAAACATCAACACTAGGGGCACTGCTCCTCAACAGGCAATAAAACTATGAGCCGTCTAACGTCTCTGCGCAGTACCACACAGTTGAGTCTTCCATTTCGGTCACCAGAGGTGTGGGCTGCTGGTTGCTGAGGTTGGACTGGGATACAGCTGCCTGAGGTGACGAGAACTTCGGCATCTCTGACGATGCCCTTTGGGTCAGGAACTACAGTGACTACTCTGCCAAGTCTAAACTGCCCTCGCAAGGCGTTCTGATCGCAGAGCCAAACAACATCACCAACAGACACATTTCTTTCTGCGGTATGCCACTTGGATCTTACGAACAGGTTTGGGCCCGCAAGCTGGCGCCATGCATTCCAGAACTCGTTAACCTGGATTTGGATCTCTCGGAGCCGCTTGTAGGGGTAGTTCTGGAAGTCAAAGGACTTGAGGTCACCACTGTGAGATGCTCGGCCAAGGAGGAGTGAGTTTGGTGTCACATATTGAATGCGGTCCTCCCTGCTCTGCACTCTCGCATCAATGGGCCGCTCATTTGCCAGGTTGGCTGCCATCTGGAGGGCTGTGAGGAACTCACTGAAGGTGAGGTTTGTCTGGTTGCTCAGACTTTGGAGGGCTCTCTTTGCGACCCTTACAGCAGCCTCTGCAGCTCCATTTCGATGTATTTGTGCTGGTTCGATATTTTTTGATAATAACATGGGATGGGTTATGAGCTTAATGTTTCATTTATTTATTTGTTTGTTTTGTAATGACTTAAATATTCTGAATTTGTATGTGTTTAATATGATCTGTATGTGTGAATTGACCGGATATCCTATCCAGTACCATTGAAATCAGTCCCGTAGGCGGCACAGCGGGAGTTTTGCTTTGTCTTCATGGCAGCCGGCGGTGAGTGAATACTCCGCTCGGGCCTGTTAGATTATTGTTGGCACTTTATGCTAAATTTGCACAATCTAGAGCTTTGTTTGGTCAGTTCACATGTTCACGATTGAAGGGACGATCGCATTTGCCAGTTGAAGGTTTAATGACGGAAGAAAGGACACGTATCTCATGTTTGCTTTCCTTGGAGAGCGCAGCGAGGTATGATGTTTTGATTGTTTATATTTATAACATGTAGAAATATTTGTGTATGCCTTTTAGCTTTTTGTAGTATAATTAAGGTGACTTTCATTCATAATATTGATGTGCATTGTGGAAACATATGTGTGAAATGTTTTTTTTGTATGTCGTCAATACAGTTTTCACGGTGCGTAAAGGACTCAAAGAATAAAGTTGCAGCTTGGCATCAACCTGCTGTTTGGTGAAAGAAATAAAAGAAAACCTTACGCATCAGTCGGGGCTCTGTTGTCTTCAATCCAAGGACTGCTACATAGTAGATAGATATAGAAATGACAAAATAAATAGGTGAATAAATAAAATAAATAAATAGGTATAATAAAAGAAATAAATTATAAATAGGAAATTAAAATAAATAAGTAAAAATAAAAATATATATAGGGCAAGTTAAAATGGCAGACAAGTTCACTGAATGTAATTTGAATAAAATTCAATAGCTGATAAACATTTTTTGAAAATATATTTTTAATTCAATTAAAAATAATGGGAATGAAGGAGTTGACTTGGACATTTTGACTTAATGTATATGGAATTTACCTAGTAATATGAAGAGATTAATTGAATTTATTATTATGAGAGAAGGGGCCAAAAATAATAATTTTCTCATCAAAGTGATACCTAACTGTAGTTTTAGCGAAAAAGAAAATTTTCCAAATCTTTCCAAAAGGTGATACAAAAGGACACTTATAAAATAAATGGATACTTTCTCTATATATTTTACTAAAGGTACAGTTGTCATCAATGTCAGAAAATTTGGAGATGTATGCATTCGTAGGATAGATGTTATGTAATAGCTGTCTACATAGTAACAGTTTATTTGAGGATTTTCAGTCTGGATTTAGAGCTCATCATAGCACAGAGACTGCACTGGTAAAAGTTACAAATTACCTTTTAACCTCATCAGACAATGGACTTCTCTCTGTCCTCATCCTGTTAGACCTTAGTGCTGCCTTTGACACTATTGATCATCAAATCCTGTTGCAGAGACTTGAACATTTAATTGGCATTAAAGAAACAGCATTGAAATGGTTTAAATCATATTTATCCGATAGATTTCAGTTTGTAAATGTTAATGATAAATCTTCCATGCAAACAAAAGTTAGACATGGTGTTCCTCAAGGCTCAGTGCTTGGACCAATACTATTCTCCTTATATATGCTTCCTTTAGTTAATACTATTCTCCTTATATATGCTTCCTTTAGGAAACATTATCCGGAATCACTCAATACATTTTCATTGTTATGCAGATGATACTCAATTATATCTCTCAATAAAGCCAAATGAAACTAACCAATTATCTAAACTACAAACATGCAATAAGGACATAAAGGCCTGGATGACCTGCAACTTCCTGTTATTAAACTCAGAAAAAACTGAAGTTATTGTGCTTGGTCCTAAACACCTTAGAAATTCATTATCAAATGACATAACTACTCTGGATGGCATTACTCTGGCCCCTAGCTCCACTGTAAGGAACCTAGGAGTTATCTTTGGGATCTGGATCTGTCCTTTAATTCCAACATAAAACATATTTCAAGGACTACCTTCTTTCATCTGCGTAATATTGCAAAAATCAGACATATCCTGTCTCAAAATGATGCTGAAAAACTAGTCCATGCATTTGTTACTTCTAGGCTGGACTACTGTAATTCATTATTATCAGGCTGTCCTAACAAGTCTCCAAAGACTCTCCAGCTGGTCCAGAATGCAGCTGCTTGTGTTCTGACAAAAACTAGAAAGAGAGATCATATTACTCCCATCTTGGCTTCACTGCATTGGCTTCCCGTAAAATTCAGAATAGAATTCAAAATCCTCCTCCTCACCTTCAAAGCTCTTAATGGTCAGGCTATCAGGCTCCTCTCCTGTGGAACCATCTTCCAGATTTGGTCCGGGGGGCAGACACCCTCCCTACATTTAAGAGTAGGCTTAAAACTTTCCTTTTTGATAAAGCTTATAGTTAGGGCTCTTTGAGCTCTTAACTTATGCTGCTATAGGCTTAGATTGCCGGGGGACCCTCATGATGCACTGAGCTCCTCTCTCCTCCTCCCTCTCTCTCTCTCTATCCATCCATCTATTTCCATTAACATTCATGTTCTATTATGCATTCAATAACCTAAACTTCTTCCCTGGAGTTGTCTGTGCTTTCTGGTCTCACAGGTAATCTGGGCCTGTAGACGTCCGGATGACGGATTCCATTCCCGGACCTTCTAGCTTCATTATTGATTTTCATCATGCTTCTCTCCTCTATCCTTCCTCTCTCTCCTCTCTACCCCAACCGGTCGAGGCAGATGGCCGCCCAGTTTCACAGTTCACATTATTCACCACATACCTGTTGATGCTATTTTCCCCTCAGATACAGTCCTTAACAGTGTTATAAATCTATTTTATTCTTCAATGAATTAATAAAAATAAATGAAACATATAAGCTTGAGTTTCCACAGTTAATAACCCCCCAATGAAAGACCCTGAAAAAACTTGCCCATGGTTTAACCTGATTGCTGACCCCTGGTAAGGTATTAAATACATCAATAAAGAAATACAATATTCAAATCACAAACTAACATCTGTGAATGTTGGCAGTGAATATTTGTTCAAATTATGCTAAACAAGCTGTAAACACAAAATCTGACACATTATCATAAATTATATTTTCTTATTATTATTATATGTTATTGTAGCTCCAAATATGTCATATTTTCTTCTTCTGATCAAAGCTGAGATAAATAAAATTCAGAGGTGTCAGAAGTGTCAGAAGTCTTGTTTTGGATAAAAAAGCATCAAAATCAAGTTGAACCAAACAGCTGAGTGATATTGTTGGTCAGAGATACTAACAGCGTCTGATGATGCTGAGCTGATCTTTAGCTCATTAGATGGTCAGTTGGCTCCATCTAGTGGACAGATAGTAGAACTACATCATGTGATATGTGATATCTGACACTGGCTGGGTTTCTGTCACAGGTTAGACTGGTTTTGACTTCAGTTACAGTCAGATATGGTAAACTGAGTTATTATTTTTTGCTGTCTTTTAACATAATGTTTTTGCCTTTTTTAATTGTATATAAAGCACTTTCTAACTTGTTATGAAAAGTTTTAACAGACATCATCACATCACCCTGATCACTGGCTCCCTGATTTTACAGATCAGACTTTTAAAGCACGTCTGGGTCTGGCAGAAGTGTTGACCCCCACTATGAGTCTTAGATCCTCAGGTTTGGGGCCTAAGTCGAGGCTGAAATCTAAAGGTCACCCTCGGTGTTGGAGCGACCTGCCTGAAGAGATAAGGCTCACAGAATCGGTAACTTCTTTTAAATTACTTCTTAAAAACTAATTTCATTGTTACTGTCTTTTAAAAATCCTTATTGAGTTTCATCGTCTTCTACTTTCCTCTTCTTACTGCTGGTCTTGTTACTGCTCTCTGTGTTGTGTGTCTTTGCTTTATCTGTCAAAGGACTTTGTAAAAAAAATGGTTTGAATTTATTACAGAAAATGAAAACAAAGCATCTACAAACAAAGTAGAATCTCAGTTCTTTAATTTACAGAAGATATCGACACAGCTTGAGTCTGCTCTCAGAGTCATATGTGCTTCTACATCATATAGATACAATAAGGTGATTTATTTATTTATTATTATTATTATTATAATTATTATGTTATTTAAACTAAAAGCAGAAACATGAACAAGAATAATAATATAATGAGTGGAAGAACAAATATACACCTTCATACATGTCAAACATTATTAAAATATAAACATAATTCTGCTGCTCAGATATTACAGCTTTAAAACATAACTGAGCCTTTAATGCATCAAACATAAAGAGTCTCCATGCGCTGCTGCTGAACATTTAACACAAACTGAAGGTGAAACACTTTGTCTGTAAACACGTACTGAAGTCTGCATTCATCATAAAGAACTAATCAAGATATAAAATACATTATAACAGAGACTAAATGTTCAGTGTGCTGGATTATCTCCCTGCAGAAAGTTTCACGGCTTTGCAACTTATTTTTTTAATTTATAGAGAAATCATGAAATCAGTGGATCTGTCTGGATTGAAAGAAATCAATCCAAAAGCTGATGGATGATTGGAAACTGATCAGCTGTGATTGGCAATATAAATATGAAGTAGTTTAAACGGTTAAAAATGTGGATATGCTCCTTTAAATACATCAATCAGTCATTCTTTAAAGGAGCACATTATATATTAAATGACTTTACACATTAAAATATGTTAACTCAACTTGAGTAATCTTCGTCCACCTGTGAAAACAGGTGTGTAACGTTAAAAGTAACCCTGATGATGTCATAGTGATGTCATCAGAGTCGCTTCAGCTTGAGCTTGGAGATGACATGTTTTTATTTAAAAAAAATAATAATGTGTTTTACAAACTGGATGTGCAAAGTTTGACACTCTGATAAAACCCCCTGTTCAAGTGCATTATGGGAAATGTAGGATTCAGCGTTTCTGGTGTTTGTTTTTTTACCACAATTAAAAAGACTAAAGGTCAAAAGATCTTCACCACTACTGTTAAAAGTTTGTATTTTGTGAGTCCCCCAATGTTATAAGAGTGAAATCCATCAGTAAACTGCTGGAGGAGCCTTTTAAAGGACTAGTTCACAATATTTCAGTGTGTCTTAAACCAGCAGTCAGGTGTCCATATGAACAGTAAAGAGATTTTCCTCTCTGTAATGATTCCTCCTGTTCATATTGACTATCCACACAGTCATTTAAAGTAGATGATCAACTTCTATTGAGCTTCATCAGTGTGAGTTAATCATATCAGTGATATCTGACACATTTACAGTCTTTCTAGCATCAGATTCCCTCTTAGTGTTTCCTGTTTCTCTGTGGTGGAAGTATAGTAACAAAAAGACTTTGGTACTAAAAACACTGTAACGTTGAAACATAGAAGATGAAGATTTGACTCATTTGGACGCTGAAGCTTCATATTAGCTTCAGATTAAACTTTTAAATCCATGTTTCCACAGAAGGAGTACTGTGGATTTAGTCCTCCATCACTTCCATTGTTTATATTATGAAGGGATCTAATGGTCAGTATGAACAGGAGGAATCATTACACATAAACACACTTCATGTTCATTCTAGTTTTCTTTTCATTTTCTCCATTGTGACTGTATTATATTCAGTGTGACTTGTTAAGCTAATGGGCTAGTACCAGCAGGGAGAACACAAACACAGTGTCAGCAATATTTCATCCTTTACCAGCAGGGAGAACACAAACACAGTGTCAGCAATATTTCATCCTTTACAGCCTTGATTAATAGAAATCAAGGCTTTCCTCCTAATACCTGAAAAAACTAAGACTAAGATTGAAAACTAAATAAAAACTAAACTAAAACTACTTTATCACTTGTTAAACTCACTAAAACTAAACTGAAATATAAAAGCAAACTGAAAAACACTTAATAAATTAAAAATGAATTAACATTTGAAAAGTATAATAACCCAGGTCCAAACACTGTCACAGATTCACTTTTAAAATATAAGATACAGACTGACCATGGATGTAATATTTGAGGCGATAGGGCGACACTCAGTGGTCGCTCGCGGAATTGCTATAAAATCCTCCTGCGGCTCATAGAGCACCATTGTAAAAGAGACGTCTGTAAAACTGTTGACAGGACGCCTCAAAACTACAGACAAGCTCAATTATGACTCTTTATGTTATGAACGTTTGATCCATCGAGGTTTTTTATTAGTAAAATGTCCTCGGCGAGAAAAAGCGAGCGGGGGGGAAACACTACTGAGCATGCGCAGTGGGCCTCATAACAGAAAGCCTGAACGCTGCGACCCGAGGGCGACACTCAGTGGTCACTCGCGGTATTGCATTTATAAAATAAATGGATATAATAATATAATAAATTAAATTATATATATATATAAAATAAATAATGAAATACATAAAATAAATAATAAAGTAATATTACTATAATTCGGTTTTACTTTTTTTAATTGTATGTTTTTATGCTTCCAATTCTTACTGTTAAATGTTTGTTTTTATGTAAATATTAGTGCAATATTTGTATTTCATGTATAGGCCTCCTACTAATTTCAATTGTGTGCAATATACATATAATTTTAGCTCCATTAAGGTTTAATTTGTTTGGTATCAGTTGGTTTCAGTAATTCAGTAAGAGAAGTCTCTGAATCAGCCTGTTAAAATTTACTTCAGTCTCAATCTGGATCCTCGTTAGCAGTGCTGGACGAAGTACTCAGATCCTTAAGGTACCAAAGCAGCTGCTTAGTTCGTTTATGCCTTGGGCAGTATTACAGTAAAAGTACTGCAGTATACAGTGTTATAAACTTATATGTTCAAATCATATAGTATATAACTAGTACAATGGCAGTATATAGAAGAGTGTACTTGTGGTACACTCAAGCATACTTAATAAAATGAACTTCAAGTATACTACTTTTTGCTAAGGGGCATCAGTGTTAAAGCAGCATGTTACTGTTGTAGCTGATGGACGTGCAGCTAGTTTACACTACTTTATATACAGTTAGCTAGTTTATACTACTTTATATACAGTTAGCTAGTTTATACTACTTTATATACAGTTAGCTAGTTTACACTACTTTATATACAGTTAGCTAGTTTATACTACTTTATATACAGTTAGCTAGTTTACTCTACTTTATATACAGTTAGCTAGTTTACACTACTTTATATACAGTTAGCTAGTTTACTGTACTTTATATACAGTTAGCTAGTTTACACTACTTTATATACAGTTAGCTAGTTTACTCTACTTTATATACAGTTAGCTAGTTTACACTACTTTATATACAGTTAGCTAGTTTACACTACTTTATATACAGTTAGCTAGTTTACTCTACTTTATATACAGTTAGCTAGTTTACACTACTTTATATACAGTTAGCTAGTTTACACTACTTTATATACAGTTAGCTAGTTTAGTCCAGTGGTTCCCAACCTAGGGGTGGAGCCCCTCACATTTATCAGTAGATAAATCAGTAGATAAATGTGAGGGCTGCTGAGATGATTAATGGTAGAGGAAAGAAGAAGAAGTTCTGATACACATGTGTTTTCAGTTTTTGGACTTTTTCTCTAATCTGTGATTTTTGCTAAAATATTGGATCATTTGAACATTTATTGAAATGAAAGCATGTGAGAAGTTTAGAGGGACTGGTTTCATCTTTAACAATGTGTTGTATTTTAAAAGCTTGTTATATTATCCATTGTGTCAAATCTGCATCTGAAAAGTAACTAAAGCTGTTAAATAAATGTAGTGGAGTAGAAAGTGCAAAATTTCCCTCTGAGATGTAGAAAGTTGCATCACATGGAAATACTACAGTAAAGTACTAGTACCTCAGACTGTAATACAGTTAAGTACTAGTACCTCAAACTGTACTGCAGTAAATTACAAGTACCTCAAACTGTACTACAGTAAAGTACTAGTACCTCAAACTGTACTACAGTAAAGTACAAGTACCTCAAACAACAGGGGCAGGACAGTGCACATACTTTGTTCTCAGTTATGCATTTAACTTCCCTTTCTTTCAAACACCACAGAGACAAACTTCCTCTATTTGTTTCTGCCTTTACTTCCTGTTGAGCCAACATGTCGGGGGCTGTTTTTTGGATGTTTACTTCGTTCTTTCAGTTCCAGCTGAGAGACGACTGAAGCAGTTTAACCATCCTCACCGACTCCTGTCACATAAACACACAAAAACCATCAGAACAAACAACATCATCAGGTGAAGTGGGTGAGACCCACCCTGAAACTGAAACTGACTTGAAATGACCTTATCTGACTGAGGTTAGCTGAACTGAACTGATAACGATAAAGGAACAAACCAGAGGAACTCTGAATTTCTCCTTTTGTTTATGCTCATATGTTACAGTTTGATTTTGTGAAGCACTAAAAACACTATATTATCACACTGAATGCATTTAACACAGTATTTACGTGGTTAATTAGTACTGGAACGCTGCAGACATGTTATGACACGTTATGTTACACTCCAAGTCTATTTGTTGTTCCTGACCTGACGCTGGAAATATGTCGGCCATGACAAAATCTTGTGGAAACTGGCCTGAATTTGTGTGATCTGGGTCCGGTATAAAGCAACCTCACACACCTACAGCTCTCTGAATGTGTGTCAACTGTCAGTCAAACATCACCTCTGCAACCTGAAAAATGGATGCTACATCTGAGCCAGAGGATATTGACCTACCTGAGAGTTGTCCACATTTCTCTCAGTCTGCAACAGAGTGGTAATTATCTTTTTCTCAATTATTAAAAGTTAGCATATTAGGCATACATATATCTGCAGGTTTTCTTACTGTTTTATGTGGTTTACTCAATGTCATCATGGCAAGACACAAGCTGAGAAACATGATATACTCTAATCTGTTCAGATAACTGTATGATTGTTCATATAGAATTTACTCGTTTTTAGAATTTACATCTCATGAAGTTGAGGCTGCCCGGGGAGGGAAGCAGTCGGTTCAGCCTCATTCACCAGTAAAAGCAGTTTATTCCTGAAACCCAGCTGCCTTTGATGAAAGTTGGTTAAACTATCAGGTGTAAAATGTTCACTGTAGAGTTAGCTGTTGTTGGTGATCCTCAGCTTTCCATCACTGTGGATCTTCACAAAATCAATCCACCTTTTCTTTAACGCGCTGTTATTAAATTGTGGCATTCAGAAAAGATGCATTTTTTCGAGTGCAGGCATAGCTAGCTGGCAAACTTTAGACTGTAATAGCAGTAATGTTAGATGTAGTAGCCTAATAATAACTCGCAATTGAGCAGAATAAACATTGACAAGAGGGTGCTTTTTGTCTTATATAGTGGGGGAGGAGCCAAGATCACATAAGTCCACTGTAGCCAGTTTTTTTGCAAGCTCAGAAAATCAGGAAAAATGAGAGCGTAAAAAACAGTTTAAGGCTCCATCTCAATTCATTCTGCATAGTTATCAGCCTTGTCACATGTTTTCTGTAACCATTTTCTAACATGTATAATATGTTTAAAAGTAAATCAATGAATTCACTTTACACAGACTTTAAAGTAATGAATTTCATGAATATCTTTCATTCTGAAGTTGCTTAAGGACTCAACAGCTGGTTGAGACTAAACTACAGGTTCAGTTTAAACTGCAGCTTCTGAGAACACAGAAGTGGGTTTAAGAGATCTGCTGATTTAGTTTGAGAATAAAGTATTAAACATCAAACCACAGAGAAAATACTGACAGAGCAACAGGGTAATTATTTCCCTATTTTCACTTCCTCTTTTAAGGAATTGTTGCAGCAGTTTTTTATTTTAATTTCCTCCTCTGTCGTGACACAGTTGTTTTCTCCGTGTGAACTTTGGTAAGTGATAGTTTTCAGTTATTTTACAGTAAAAAGTGTAAAAAGCAGAAAGTGAAGTTGCTGCTAGTGTCGGGTAGAGCTCAGATCTCTGCTAACAGCTACAGTACAGCTGTGTAGCACTGTGCTAACATGCTAACAGCAGTTTGTCATCAACAGGTCACTCTGACTGTTCTTCTGTTTGATGCTGCAGCTTCATGCTCAGCTCTACCTCAGCTGTCTTAAATCTCTGGGGACAATGCCATTAGTAAGTTATAAATTAACTATATATAGCAGAATATGTCTCAGAAAAGGCCAGAGGTTTTGCTGGTAAAGAGTCCAGCAGCCAGGTAGCTATATTAGGAACTAGTTTCAAGAGAGATCAAAAACTGTAAAAACTGTGATTATCTGTGATTCTTTGTATTAATATGAATTGGTAAGACATGATCTGCAGGAACAGGTTCATGAAATGTAAAACAAATATAAATGTCACCCACTGGTTTGTGCCTTGAGTTTAGGGATTTGAAAGCTGCCATTTTGGATTTGAATGTTGTCATCTTTGATTATTGTACCTAAAAGTTACCATATTTGGACAAGAGGGTATAGCTGACCCTAATGCTAGGTGTGAGCTTGGTTAGCACTGTGCCTTTTGAGTCTGTGCTGAACTGTGATAATGCTAATGCTAATTTTCACTTATGAAAAATAGGCCTGAACCCATTAAGACAAAAAGTACTTACCAGAAAAACTGAAGAGTGCACTCCTTAGAGGGTCGTTTATTATAACTGAGCACTGACCAAGATGTTACAATTAACTTTCATGAACTGAAAGCACAGTGTGAAACATTAATGGCTTCAGCTATACTCTGAATCTGAGATTATCTGAGATGCCATGGTTACGTAACTCTATCAACATTGTCACAATGTTAACGTCTTGTCAATCACAAGATAGCCACTCTGTAAAGCATATCCTGATTTATCACCTATTTTACTCTTAATGGGAACATAATTTACATCATCATCATTATCATGCTGTATTAAAGAAGACCTGAAACTAGAGGTGGAGACCATAAACTCATCAGGAAAGTGCTGAGGTAATAAATCAAGTCAGAAGAAGGGTAATTTTCTCATACACTTACATAATACTGAACTTATTATTTTATAACCAGAGGAGTCGCCCCCTGCTGGCCTTTGAATGCAGGGTTAAGGCACTTCTGCATTGGCTTCTCTTTTCAGACCAGGAGTTATCCACTTTGTGATCTTACTGCCAAAATGTGGAAAAGACAAGAAAAAAAATCAGGTGTTTGCAGCAACTTCAAAAGGCCAGTATGCTGAAATCTACAGACAATTTTGGGAACAAGAATATACACAATGTAGGCTGTGGGTTCCTGGTTGCAGCAGTTTTTTATTTCACTTCCTCTTCACTCTGATGCAGTTGTTTTCTCTGTTTGCAGTTTGGTAAGTTACAGTTTTCAGTTATTTTACAGTAAAAAGTGTAAAAATCAGAAAGTGAAGCTGCTGTTAGTGTTGAGAAGAGCTCATCTCTCTGCTAACAGGATCATCAGGTGCTCTAACAACAGTACAGCTGGTTAATACTGTGTTAACATGCTGCATCTCTGTTTGTTTCTGTGCTGTTTACAGCTTGGATTGAGTGTGTGTGCTTTAGTTTGATAGTTTTCATGATGAATATGTGAAAGTGTGTTACATTAAGGTTGTTTTAACAATAACAAACAGCAACAGTGGAGCTCTGAGTTGCAGGAGATCCAGGTGATAGTCTGAGCCCACAATCACCTGGACTCACCAACAGACAGGAATCAGATTTTATTATTGACTAGATACAGCCATGTGCTCTACGTAGATTCAGACTTTAGTTAACTTGGAGTCCTACGTTGGAGTTTTGGGTGTTTTTAAACATTTCCGACAAAGTTCTGATGAATATTCACTTTGTTTGTTCAGGGGCTTTTAAGATGTGGTTCATGGAGGGGGGGGGGGGGGGCGGGTTGTTGAGTAACCGACAAATAATGGAAGGGAAACATCCACTGAGTAATAGATGCAGGGGAACGTCAGGCAGACAGAAACCACGAGGTGTAGAGACTCGTGGTTAGACTCGTGGTTAGGGAAAGATGGCTGAGGTGTTTTACCAGGGCAGAGATGAGTCAGGATGATCAGAGCTGAGTAGAGTCATAACCGCGAAGTCGAACCGATGGTGAGTGCTGGAGAAGGTAGGGAGGACAGCAAACTGACAATTTAGGGTGGAAAATTACTTTTCTAATACAGGAATTAAGTTGAAGTTTTTAATGCAGAGTTCACACTTCAGTCACTGCATTTAAATAGTTTAGTTCACATTGCTACCAATATATTGTAAAACCATTAATTAAAAAAACAGTTCAGGTACATTCATTTCATAAATCTATGTACTGAACATAAACCGTCAAAATATCTCTTCTCATGTTTCAACAACAGTGTAACCGTCTCAAACTATTTACACATCTGTCAGTGGAATAAAGTTCAGGAGTTGTACGTCCTTTTCTCTTGGTTCACTTGTGTTTTTAGTTCAGGACAGAATTTAGTTATTGGTCAGAAATTGTTTCTCCAGAGTTGTTCAATCTCCATTTGGTCACAGTGTTATAGATTTGGTCAGTGTCATGCTGTCAGAGGGTCATAGTGTGCCCCACAAATATACACAGTCAATAATACACACACACACAACAATAACTCCCTGCTGCCACACAGATGATCTGTGGAGAGGTGAAGGGGGTCACATTAATTTAAAGTTGGCACCACAGAAGAATAAAAAGGAAGGTAGAGGGGCTTCCAGACCACAGTGTACCTGATCCAGGTATTCACTATAATCTGACTGTACGGACAGTCTGATGTAGTTACACTCACAGGAAGGTCAGACAGTAAAATCAGCAGCATTGAAATAACTTTTCTGAAAACACAGACTTGTGGTCCAGCAGGTGTTCTGATTGTTTTTACTTCAGTGTCACTCTGGGTTTTCTGCCACCTGCTGGTGAAGCTGATCAGGATCAATCCAAACCTCCCTGATCACATCTGAACCAGACACACTTCTAACATCTCAGTTTTCTCACTGAGGAATTATTATAATGAACTTTCACTCAGTATCAGCTGCTATCAGGCTTATCAGATGTCAGTAATGCAACAGAAGCAACTTGAACTGTTGATCCGTTTATATTCAAGAATTTCATATAAGTGCATTTTTTATACTGTGCAGCAGGAAACGTTCTGCTGTCTCTTCAGCAGCTGACAGTTGTTTTTATTTCTGTGCTCATTTACTTTGCCATGGCGATGGACATGGTCTGGTTTTCTAGTTATCATGATGACAGACATGCTGTGATTTCCTGTTCTCAGGGGTTTTTTGTATTTATTTTCTCTTTGCTGTAACACATGTTTTTTCCGTGTGAAGTTTGGTAAGTGACAGTTATCTTACTGCTCAGCTTTGTTTCTGTGCTGTTTACACCTTGGATTGAGTGTGTGTGCTTTAGTTTGATAGTTTTCATGATGAATATGTGAAAGTGAGTTATGTGAAGGTTGTTTAATATTTTAAAAAGTGTTGACGGTCTCTTAAAACTGGAACAGTCTTTGCTACAAACATGTACACAGTTGATGTTTTGATCAAGTATTTTATTAAATGTTCATATTGAAATGATGAGTATTTAAAGAGGTTTGGAGTCAGATGCAACATGGAGGATTTTCTTACACTTTGTGCTGCTGTATCACTTAATACAGTTAATAAATGTGTGTACGCTAGTATATGTTCAAGCTTCAGGACCCTGTTTCAGAAAGACGGACTAGTGAAAACTCTGAGTTTATTAATCCTCTCTGAAGCAGCAGGTGACAAGAGAATGAATAGCTGTGTTTATTTTTTATTTATTTTTTATTATTGTTTAACGATAAAAATTGTCTGAATGTTGCCCACAAGCATCCTGGTGCCTTTCATACTCAAACAGAAATGTATATGAAAGTGTGTGCTAGATAATATACATAGAACAAATAAACACACACTAATAATCACTGTATGACATTAACATGAAACCATGAATGCACGTCACTTATCGCTGATAAACATTTTAAAAAGCTCATAGAAAGACTTCGTGCTCTTACTTTGATATGCGGAAATGACGTCACCAGTAGGCGATCACTTGCTATCCGAAAATGTCCGAGTGATATGAGTGGATTTTCGTTCGGACCGGCGGAAAGTTTGTTTCAAAACTCCGTGTGTGTAAAAAGCAAATCCACAAGCGTAGAACTGAGATCCACAAATAAAAACTGAGTTCACAAATGCTTTTCATTTATTTGTAAATTAATTTAATGTATTTTTTATATTTGTGGAATTTGTTTGTGTATTTGCAGATCCGTTTTATATTTGCAAAATATTTTTGTGAGTATACAAATCTTTTTTTTGTATTTGTGGAAGGTGTTTATATTTACAGATTACACATTTTCACACAGATTGTCGATCTGCACACACACAACATTATGAAACAAATCTAACTCCATAGTTCAGTGGTACAAAAAACACAGACACTGGTCTACAGAGATGTGGAAAATGAGACTCTATAAATCGAGGGGATGGAGGGGCCTACGAAACCTCTCAGCCCCGGGGTCTAACATTAGGTTAAGGCGGCCCTGGGCATGTGTGGCATACACCAAGAGAATGATACAGACCTGAATGACATACAGTGAGGGGATCCAGGGGCTCAGTTATGCTGCCTGTTTAATCTCTACATGCTGCCTTTGACAAAACAGCAACACTGATTACCAAAGTTATGCAGATGATACTATGATATATTTGACTCTCACCAGATGAATTTAGCCTAAAAGATTCACTATGTTATTTCTCTCCTCTCTACCCCAACCGGTCGAGGCAGATGGCTGCCCACTTTGAGTCTGATTCTGAGGTTTCTTCCTGTTAAAATTTTTCTTGCCACTGTCACCTCATGTGGGAATGTTGGGTCTTTTTAAAATACGGCACGGTTTAGACCTGCCAAAATTTGTTGCAATGAAATAAGGACAAAATGAAGATTATTGTGTTTGGCAACAAAGAGAAATTAAATGGTATTATTATATGAGCAACTCAACAGGCTCTAAAAACCAAAAACCAAGTTCAAAAACTTGCAGTAGACTCAGGTCTTACTTTCTCCAGTCATATCAAAGCAATCACTGACACAACCTTTGATGATCTTGAAAATATAACCTGACTCAATAATTTGGTGTCCCATAATGACCAAGAGAACAGATCATTAGGCTACTGTTTGTAATGGATGATGGTGATGTCGTCCCTCTAGCTGTCAGTAGATGTGATGGTTGTGGACTTTGACAGTTCTTAGTTCTTTATTTTTGCACAGAAATTACACAAAAAAGACTTAGATAATGACAGATAATATAAGGTGCAGGGAGAGGCAGAAAACCCAAAAGGGGCTTATTTAAAGGGTTAGGGTTAAAAAATATATATTAAAGATTACACAATATTACAGAAGATAATATACATAGAACAAACCAAATTTATGTCAACATACATAGTGATGATAAAGATAATCAGCAGCATCTTCTCTCTCTGTGTTTCCTCCACAGTTGAAGCTACAAAGTGTCTGTGACTGGATGTGAACTGAGCAGCTGAATATCTGCCATGTTGTAGTGAGTGAGTGCAGCTCTCCCAGCAGCTGTTTCTCTGCTATGGATCAGTGTGAGGACAGAGAGGAGGGAGTCCCTCCCTCTAAAAGCTCTCTGTGTGGGGAACATGACAGCCAGACCAAAGCTCAGAGGTGAGATGAGGATCTCTAACTGTCCATCACTGTTCTCCACTCACATCACTCCACCATCATTATTCACACTCACTGTCACATCTGACACTCAACTACTGAATAATAAGTCACAATAACTCAGAATGAACTACTAACTTTGTGAGTTAACAAAGAACTCAACCACTGATTAGTCAACTAATCAACTAAGATGAGATAGCATCTTTCATCAGATGACATTTTGATGAACAGGAGAATGTTTCTCATCCACTGTCTTCTTACTGATTTTCATTCTGCTTCTAAAAATTCAGCTGCTGACAGTCTGCTCAAAATTCATCTTTTTAATCTCTTTAATTTTATTTTTTGATTGTTTGTTGTATCAGGATGCAGCAGCAGAGAGCAGACTTTCCTGAACCCAGCTGTGTGTCCATGAAGAGTGACCGGTCTATGGGTCCTCCTTTTGACTTTAAAGATGGACAACCTGCTGATGGAAGGTAAGAATTTAAAAGTGAAGTTTGTTATTATCTGACTCTCCTGAGAAGAGGAATCAATATCTAGTTTCAGCAGTGACATCATAGTGTACACCTGTGCAACAGTCACATGTCAAAGAGTTCAGTGTTATAAGACACCAACATGGTCACTATATCAATATGAGTGTGTAACTTTGAAAACATCACATCAATAATCAGAGCAGCAGCTAACTTGGATGTGTCTGTCTTGAGCTAACTTCAAAGATGGACCCTGCTGAGCAAAGGTCAGAATATTGATCTCAGGATTGATAAACTGACTGAACAGATTTATAACTGACAGAAAGGATTGTTGGACACAAGAATGGTTTTCATTTATAGAAGAAAAACATCTAAAATTTCGCATTAAAGACAAATCAAAGAAAGAAAGAAAATGAGATATAATGCATGTTATGTATACATGTTGGACATTGAGGACAGAAAGGAGGGAGTCCCTCCCTCTAAAAGCTCTCTGTGTGGGGAACATGACAGCCAGACCAAAGCTCAGAGGTGAGATGAGGATCTCTAACTGTCCATCACTGTTCTCCACTCACATCCCTCCACCATCATTATTCACAGTTGAGTAGTTGACTGTCACATCTGACACTCAACTACTGAATAATAAGTCACAATAACTCAGAATGAACTACTAACTTTGTGAGTTAACAAAGAGCTCAACCACTGATTAGTCAATTAATCAACTAAGATGAGACAGCATCTTTCATCAGATGACATTTTGATGAACAGGAGAACGTTTCTCATCCACTGTCTTCTTACTGATTTTCATTCTGCTTCTAAAACTTCAGCTGCTGACAGTCTGCTCAAAATTCATCTTTTTAATCTCTTTAATTTTATTTTTTGATTGTTTGTTGTATCAGGATGCAGCAGCAGAGAGCAGACTCTCCTGAACCCAGCTGTGTGTCCATGAAGAGTGACCGGTCTATGGGTCCTCCTTTTGACTTTAAAGATGGACAACCTGCTGATGGAAGATTTGACATCCAGTAATCCAACCTTCATTTATATATAATTCTGTCATCATGACAAAAAATATTTAATAAAATGCAGATTTGAGTCATTAAATGTCCTGAAACGTGATGTTTTCTCCACAGAGTTCGGCAGCAGAGCTCAGAGGTTCCCAGTGATCAGTCTGCACAGCAGCATCAAACACAGCTGGACTCCATATTTATGGTGTGTACAAGTACAAACACACCTCTTACTATTAACTCCATCAACCACAGATGAAATAGTAAAGTAGCATTCAGGTCCTAACAGTGTCCATGCTGCTCTGTTTAGACCAGCAGGCCTTCAGACTGACACATGAATCACATGTTGTGTTCTACCAGTTTAAATGAAATGTTCACTTTATCTTTCTGTTCCAGCTGCTGGAGGAGAACATTGTCACTTTTGTGAAGAAGGAGCTGAAGAGAGTCCAGAGGGGTCTGAGTCTAGATGACCCAGAATGGTTAGAGAGTCAGAGTGAGGATGAGGAGGTGTTGGACGGTGAGGAGGAAGAGCAGAGGAGGAGCAGCAGAGACGCATTTCTGAAGATCACAGTGCACTTCCTGAGGAGAATGAAGCAGGAGGAACTGGCTGAGCGTCTGCAGAGTAAGAGGATTTTAACAGATTTAACATGATGGAGAGGAAATGGAGGCAACATGGGAGAGGTTTATATTTCAAACTCTGCTGTAAATATGCTGCACACATCTGCATCAGATCAGAGGCTGTTTGTCCTCCACTGATGAGCTGAATAAAACTGATGGAGGAGGAAAAACTACACAGACACACTTACATGTTCAGATTTCTAGACTTTCTGTAGGATCCACTCACTGATTTCATCTGTTGTTTGTTCATTCAGGAGCTCGTGCTGCAAAGTGTCGACGTAAACTCAAGTCTAACCTGGAGAAGAAGTTCCAGTGTCTGTTTGAGGGGATCGCTAAAGCAGGAAACCCAACCCTTCTGAATCAGATCTACACACCGCTCTACATCACAGAGGGAGGGACTGCAGAGGTCAATGATGAACATGAGGTCAGACAGATTGAAACAGCATCCAGGAAACCAGACAGACCAGAAACAACAATCAGACAAGAAGACATCTTTAAAGCCTCACCTGGAAGAGATGAACCAATCAGAACAGTGATGACAAAGGGAGTGGCTGGCATTGGGAAAACAGTCTTAACACAGAAGTTCACTCTGGACTGGGCTGAAGACAAAGCCAACCAGGACATATACTTCACATTTCCATTCACTTTCAGAGAGCTGAATGGGCTTAAAGGGAAAAAATACAGCTTGGTGGAACTTGTTCATCACTTCTTTACTGAAACCAAAGAAGCAGGAATCTGCAGGTTTGAAGAGTTCCAGGTTGTGTTCATCTTTGACGGTCTGGATGAGTGTCGACTTCCTCTGGACTTCCACAACACTGAGATCCTGACTGATGTTACAGAGTCCACCTCAGTGGATGTGCTGCTGACAAACCTCATCAGGGGGAAACTGCTTCCCTCTGCTCGCCTCTGGATAACCACACGACCTGCAGCAGCCAATCAGATCCCTCCTGAGTGTGTCGGCATGTTGACAGAGATCAGAGGGTTCACTGACCCACAGAAGGAGGAGTACTTCAGGAAGAGATTCAGAGATGAGGAGCAGGCCAGCACTATCATCTCCCACATCAAGACATCACGAAGCCTCCACATCATGTGCCACATCCCAGTCTTCTGCTGGATCACTGCTACAGTTCTGGAGCATGTGTTGAAAAGCAGAGAGGGAGGAGAGCTGCCCAAGACCCTGACTGAGATGTACATCCACTTCCTGGTGATTCAGTCCAAACTGAAGAACATCAAGTATGATGGAGGAGCTGAGACAGATCCACACTGGAGTCCAGAGAGCATGAAGATGATTGAGTCTCTGGGAAAACTGGCTTTTGAGCAGCTGCAGAAAGGCAACCTGATCTTCTATGAATCAGACCTGACAGAGTGTGGCATCGATATCAGAGCAGCCTCAGTGTACTCAGGAGTGTTCACACAGATCTTTAAAGAGGAGAGAGGACTGTACCAGGACAAGGTGTTCTGCTTCATACATCTGAGTGTTCAGGAGTTTCTGGCTGCTCTTCATGTCCATCTGACATCCATCAAGTCTGGAGTCAATCTGCTGGCAGAAAAACAAACATCCTGGTCGTTTGGAGACAAATCAACAAGTTTCTACCAGAGAGCTGTGGACGAGGCCTTAAAAAGTCCAAATGGACACCTGGACTTGTTCCTCCGCTTCCTCCTGGGTCTTTCACTGCAGACCAATCAGACTCTCCTACGAGGCCTGCTGACACAGACAGGAAGTAGCTCAAAGACCAATCAGAAAACAGTCGAGTATATCAAGAAGAAGCTCAGTGAGAATCTGTCTGCAGAGAGAAGCATCAATCTGTTCCACTGTCTGAATGAACTGAATGATTGTTCTCTAGTGGAGGAGATCCAATGGTACATGAGATCAGGAAGTCTCTCCACAGATAAACTGTCTCCTGCTCAGTGGTCAGCTCTGGGATTCATCTTACTGTCGTCATCAGAAAAAGATCTGGACGTGTTTGACCTAAAGAAATACTCTGCTTCAGAGGAGGCTCTTCTGAGGCTGCTGCCAGTGGTCAAAGCATCCAACAAAGCTCTGTAAGTACACACAGAACTATCCAGATCAATGTAGTTTAATATTTGGTCAATGAAGAAAAGCTCACATTGATGTGTACTGTAATTATCACCACTAGTACATCTTAATGCAGAATGATAAAGAAGAAGAAAAAGAACCCTCTTTGTTTTCTTAATTTGCTCACCAGATTAATCACATGATATTTAAAGATTATCTTCTTATCAGTCCAGGATCCAAGATTCAGTGACTCATAATCACTTTTTTGGCTCTGATGAAAAGCATGAATTTAGTCTATTTAGAATTACATATATTTAGTCTTTTTTGCATCTCATGTCTATGATCAGAAATCTTAATACTTTTATATTTTCTTCTCTCACTGGAGAACATTAAATGAGTGCAGTAGAGAGAAGTTAAGAAGAAAAGAGGATGAAAGGAGAACAGAGTGACCAGGAGTAGATCAGATAAAGAACCATAATAATAATGTTTATCCTGCTCTGTTATTCCATTAAGAAATCTGATATAATTTGAGTAAATGTTCTTCTGTTGGTCTGATATTCAATTCAGAATCACACACATTTACTTATTAATGTAGGTTTGCATTTACAGTAGCCAGATAATTAAGGGATGGGTATACATGGGGCAGATTAACAGCTAAACTTTCATTCTCTGAACTCTACTCCAGCAGAGTATGATAAAAACAGGTTTCAAGATGAGTAATGCTGTTTACACCAAATGCCTGCTCTACCTTTGTGATGTAACTTAAAAATATATTAAAACATATTACATATAGCTGCAGGAAAAGAATCTTTCCAAGGACACAGTTTGGCTTCCTCCCTGCACAGAACTATGCAGATTAACATCATTTAAAGATTCTATATGTAAGAATTATAAAGGAACAAAGCATTTTACATTCATTAATCATTTTTATTCCCAATGAGTGAACAGGTTGTCATGAAATCTAAAAAATGAGACCTTCCCCGACTTTCTGAGTTGGGTATATCAGCCTGTGGACTGATGTGTCAAACTCAGGCACAAAATCCAACAGACGTGATCTTTTTTGGTGATCCTTGGTTTCTTGCCTCTGTCCCACTGACATCAACAAACCAGCAGCATCTAACACAACAAAAACAGTCCAATCTGAGTAGAAACAACCTGCAGATATTAGCTCTCCAGCTAATGAGACAGCTAGCTGAATCCGTGTATCATTCGTTCTTTCTATTTTCGATTGGAAATCAAAAGTCAAAAAAGGAAAAAGTGACACATTATTATTATTATTATTTTTTAAATCTAACACAAAAAAAGAAAAAATGTCTGGTTTTTCATATTTCAATTTTAGGCTCAAATAAAAAATACGAAATGGAAAAACGGACGACAGGACTGAATTGTATTTTAATATTTAAGTGGTCGTGACCCGGAAGTTTGGTAATGAGCGTTAGCTTTCTAGCCGCCATGGATCTGGACCACTGGACGAGCCAGGTGCCATCAACCATCGACCATGGAGAGCTATGTGCTGTTTAAGGGAACAAAGCCTGTGACGCTAAAAGAGGACATGACGACTAATAAAATCAGCAGGATTTTTCAGATTACATAAGATTATTCTTCTTTCTGCTCACTTTCCATGAGATCTGGGAGGTTTTTGTTTTTATCGTAGCTTATTAAAATGCAAGATATCGTGTATCTCGATTTCAGAGACGTTTCGCTTCTTTCCCCCGCCCTCCCGCTTTGTCTTTGTTGTCACTTTGTAGCCGCTCCTCAGAGGGCACATGGCTAATTAATATGCACGTGCTGACCATATATGGTTGTGTCCAGGCGTTCCGGGGGCAGAGTATGAGGTCTGTTTACGTCCGCACCATTCTTGGGTCCGATGTGATATATCAATGGAAAATTGCGAAATTGTCTTTTCGCTACTGCAAAAATGTAGTAGCAGTTTTACACCTTTTTTGATAAATGAGGCCCCAGATTTGTAAGTATTTATTTACAATGACCAGTTACCCTCACTCATGTAAACCTATCAGTGGCTGTTTGCTTTCTAAAGATAACAATCTCCGTCGTATTTTGTGGCTTGTTACTCAGCTGTTTATAGTCCCACAGGTATCCATGTGGTTATCATTATCTGCTTAATTCTTGGTAAGGGCTATGATAAATTCTCTCTGCTGCACGCAGAGCCATTTCCGGGTCACGTAAACCGACCAATCAAAATCAAATTCAGTCCTGTCCTCCGTTTTTCCATTTCGTATTTTTTATTTGAGCCTAAAATTGAAATATGAAAAACAAGACATTTTTTCTTTTTTGTGTTAGGTTTAAAAACAAAAAACAAAATAATGTGTCACTTTTTCCTTTTTTGATTTTTGATTTCCAATCGAAAATAGAAAGAACGAATGATACACGGATTTAGCTGCCACTATCAACCACAACACTTCACATCATAACACCCCCACAATGACAAGTCTTCACCTCCTGAGAACTAACAGCTGAAACATTTCTTTCCTTATTGTTTCTAGTCAAAAGGTGGTAATAAGCACACATTAAATACACACAGCCTTTTGCTCCCTGACCACAGCATGCTGAGCCTACTGGTGTTTATGGTTGGTAAACAAAGTTTGGTGGTTCATGGTTCAGGTTTGGATGGTTGATTAATGCATAATTTTGAAGGTTGTGTATTGGATTAGAGAAACACTTCACAAAACACACCTTTAGAGATCATTATTATAAGAAATGTGAATAAGAAAAACACATCTCCTGTAATGGGCTCATGCTGATACAGTGCAAACACACATTCAAGTGTGAACAACAGGATGCTGACTGCAGTCAAATTAATGTTTGTAATTATTTTCTTTTGTTCTGCTGATTCTTCTTCAGGTTGAGTGACTGTAACCTCTCAGAGAGAAGCTGTGCAGCTCTGTCCTCAGTTATCAGCTCTCAGTCCTCTAGTCTGAGAGATCTGGACCTGAGTAACAACAACCTGCAGGATTCAGGAGTGAAGCAGCTTTCTGCTGGACTGGAGAGTCCACACTGTGGACTGAAAACTCTCAGGTTATTTTTATTATTGTGTATTTCAAGTATTATTTTGGCTTCTACCCAGTTGATTCTAAAAAAGATTCTGTGTACTGTTTGAGCTTAAGTGTTGTAATATCAAGTTTACAGTTAGTAAAACTAATTTCATGCCATCATGTGAGTCACGATAGACGTTTCTGTTATTTAATCTTCAACACTTAATGCATGAGAAACTATGCAGCATAGGATTAGTATCATGTTCTCCACGTGCAGATGAACACACAAAGCACATCTGTTGCCCAGGAAATGTTGTACATAATTGAATTGAGAATGTTTTTAAGCTCATTAGATGAACTGTTGTGTGTGTTCAGTCTGTCAGGATGTCTGATCACAGAGGAAGGCTGTGCTTCTCTGGCTTCAGCTCTGAGCTGCAACCCCTCCCATCTGAGAGAGCTGGACCTGAGCTACAATCATCCAGGAGACTCAGGAGAGAAGCTTCTGTCTGCTGGACTGAAGGATCCACACTGGAGTCTGGAAACTCTCAGGTATGGACAGACCGGTGGACACTCTCAGGTATGAACAGACTGGTGGACACTCTCATGTATGGACAGACAGGTGGACACCACTCTCAGATATGGACAGGTGGACACTTTCAGGTATGGACAGACAGATGGACACTCTCAGGTATGGACAGACAGGTGGACACTATCAGGTATGGACAGGTTGACACTCTCAGGTATGGACAGGTGGACACTATCAGGTATGGACAGACAGGTGGACACTATCAGGTATGGACAGGTTGACACTCTCAGGTATAGACAGACAGGTGGACATTCTCAGTAATGGACAAATGGACAGACAGACACTGACTAACTGAGGGACTCATGGGGTTCATGTTTAATGGTGGATATGAGTGAAGATGTATGAAACTGATTGTGTCTTTGTCTCTTCCTCCAGGATGGACCATGGTGGACTGCAGAGACTGAAACATGGTCTGAGGAAGTGTGAGTATATTTTCAGTTTGATTCATGAGAACTTTGAGAAAAACTGGATGAAATATGTAAAAGAAGTGAAAAAAGTTCAAAATGATGGAAAATGTGTTTTGACAGAAATGGGCATGACCTAAACTGACATTTATTTTGAACCAGTGAATCCATGAAACAGATTTCCTTCTGTTCATGACAGTTCAGGAGTTAAAAGAGAAATGTTTTATAGATGTCCACATAGTGGTGCTACCTGCTCCAAAATGTCCCTCATGTCTCTCCTGCAGATAAAGTTCATTCATTCATACTGACTTCAGCTGTTTGGAGCATTTGGACAAAAATGTGTTTGTAACAGACGACAGTTTGAGATGAAAATAACAGACTTGATGTGCAAAGACCTTCACTTTACACCAAACACATGAAAAAAACGTTAATGTTCGAACTGAACTTGTTGCATTAACATTCAGACAAACACCAGACAGCTGGAATGAAGGTTAAGTTTGAATTTGAATTTTGGTATTTGTTAAAAAAAAAAAGGACTGATTACTCTGTGTGTCCAAAGCTTCCAGATCTCATGGTCTTCCTCAGTGATGGAGTATCTCAGTTGTCATGGAGATGGTTTAAGTTTGAATGGTTTAATTTCAGTGATTGTCAATAAAGTTGTTCATAAATCAACAGATGATAAACTGCAGCTGTATTGTGTCTCGTTCTCTCCATCAGATGCCTGTGAACTGGAACTGGATCCAAACACAATGAACAGAAAACTCAAACTGTCTGATAACAACAGGAAGGTGACATATGTGGAGAAGGATCAGTCATATCCTCACCATCCAGACAGATTTGACTCCTGGCCTCAGCTGCTGTGTAGAAATGTTCTGACTGGTCGCTGTTACTGGGAGGTCAGGTGGAGAGGAACAGTTTCTATATCAGTGAGTTACAGAGGAATCAGAAGGAAAGGAAACAGTGATGCTTGTTGGTTTGGATGGAATGATCAGTCCTGGAGTCTGGAGTGTTCTGATGATGGTTACTCTGTCTGGCACAATAAGAGGGAAACATTCTCCTCCTCCTCCTCCTCCTCCTCCTCTTCCTCTGTCTCTAACAGAGTAGCAGTGTATGTGGACTGTCCTGCTGGCACTCTGTCCTTCTACAGAGTCTCCTCTGACACACTGATCCACCTCTACACCTTCAACACCACATTCACTGAACCTCTGTATGCTAGGTTTACAGTCTGGTCTGGTTCAGTGTCTCTGTGTCGTCTGTAGGAGGGAGAGTATCTCTGTATCCTCTGTAGGAGGGAGAGTCTCTCTGGTTCCTCTGTAGGAGGGAGAGTCTCTCTGGTTCCTCTGTAGGAGGGAGAGTCTCTCTGGTTCCTCTGTAGGAGGGAGAGTCTCTCCTGTGGACAGAAACTCTGCTGACTGAAGATCAGCTGCTGAAATCAAACATCACACACACTCTGCACTGTGAAGCAGATCTGTCTCAGACTCAAACACCCAAATATGATTTTTCCTTCTTTATGATTCATGTTAATGTGTGTTAAGACTGAAGGCAATAAGTGGATTGACTTCCAGCCCTGGTAGATGATTGGCTGGTGATCCATATCACCATGCATCAGAAGTCCTAGAACCTCTCTGTGGTGATGGCTCCATGTGTGAAATGTACAAAGAGCTGATGTATTGGTTTTTAGTTTGAGGACGACTTGCTAAGTGTAAGGATGACACATAGGACTGAGTATGAATTCCTACAGCAGCACCTGAAGTCTTTTGATTAATGGATGTAAAGGCTCCAATATTCCTTATACAGTAGATGTGTAACTTGAATATGTATGTTGTATTTGTATATTCATATTACTCCTTAACATGCTAAGTAATCAAAGTGGTTATATTTCTTACATTTATTTTTGAGTTTAAGTTCTGGTTGATATTTTCTATGTATATTTTTCATGTTGTTTTGAATAGTAGAGTTATGGTTTTGATTTGTACACAATATTATAACACATTCACAGACAGTAGTCTTGATGTGTATTTTTATTTCATGTTTTTAATTACACACAACTGCAACGTACATGGAAGTGTTAATACGAGATGTTTTCCGTGCTTACATTACATTTGTAAATGATTTCAAATACCTTATGTTACTCATAATTATATCTGTATAATCGTCATCATGATTTCTGATATGTGCATAAATTTGAGATGTACAATAACAGAAAAAAACAGACTCTGCAAATCCATTAGCTTTTATAATGTTTTTGAGTGTTTTTATGGTTCTTACATGTATTTTATCTCACTATCATCAATAAAAACTATTCATGGCATAATTGTTGAAAGCATCCTCACTTTACTGAAACAATGAATAATATAACAATCTTAACAATTGTTAAAGATGAAACCAGTGGCTTCCAACCTTTTTGTCTTTCGACGTCTTACAAAAAGCAGTGTGTAGTCGGCTCACATTTCAGATGTCTATGAGTTGTTAACAGCTCCACCAAATAGTGATTTTTCCCTCTAAACTTCTCACATGCTTTCATTTCAATAAATGTTCAAATTATCCAATATTTCAGCAAAAATCAAAGATTAGAGAAAAACGGATTTCTGTATCAACACTCCTGTAGATACTAACATTGCAATATAACCATATTACATCTAATCCTGCCCCAACACCAGGAGAGAAAACATAGTTGTGCTCTGCTATTTGAACAGTAAAGGTGCTGAAATTAAATCTAATAAACCTGCCAGAACTTAAAGTTTAATGTGTGAATTCCACAACGTTAGCCTGTGTGACCAGAACAGGTTTGTTCTTCACAAACACAATGTTTGACAGTCCAACAGAAATGGTGTGTTGATGCTATTTCCCCCTCAGATACCTTCTCAGAAATCTTAATTTTATTCTTCAATTAATTCAAACATATCAGTCTGAGTTTCCACTACAGCAGTTAACAACCCCCCAATAAAAGATCCTGAATAAACTGGCCCATGGTTAAACCTGGTTGCTGACCCCTGATGTAAGGTATTAAATACATCAAACTAGAAATACAACATTCACAACACAAACTAAGATCTGTGAAGGTTGGCAGTGAACATTTGGTCAGATTCTGCTAAACAAGCTGTAAACACAAAATCTGACACATTATCATAACTTATATTTTATTATTATTAATAAAATCTGTCCAAAAGTCAAACATCAGACTCAAAGACACATGTAATGGAAGGAATTAGAACATCCGAAGCTGAAAAAAACTCAGAGATGTCAGATGTTCGTGTTTTGGATAAAAAAGCATCACAGCCAAGCTGCTGAGTGATGTTGTTGGTCAGAGATACTAACAGCAGCTGATAATGCTGAGCTGATCTTTAGCTCATTAGATGGTCAGTTGGCTCCATCTAGTGGACAGATAGTAGAACTACATCACGTGATGTGTGATATCTGACACTGGCTGGGTTTCTGTCACAGGTTAGACTGGTTTTGACTTCAGTTACAGTCAGATATGGGAAACTGCACAAACTAGGGCTTTCAGAATAATGTATGGCACTAGGCTATTTGTAATATGTCTAACAGATGATTAGAGCTACAATATGCTGCACTAAATTCTTCTTTTTAATCAGATACAGTTATCCATGATGGAGGTCTTTAATTGAAGGAACAGCAGTTTAGGAGTCAGAACCACTGTGTGGCAGCTGTCAGATGATGTGATGGCATCACACTGTGGTGATGAGTTTTGTAGCCGTGCTGCAGGTGGTGAGTTCTCCTAGAAATACAGACCAGATCCTAAGTTTATCAAACTTGTAAGAATTAAGCTTCAGAATGATTTAAAGAGCGACTGAGGAGTAAAACAGTTCTCTGCTGTAAGTGGACAAAAAGACACATTTATCAGAGACTCACTTCTACTGACTGAGAAGTTTAGGAGGAGCATTGAAGAGCAGCTCCAAGTGATCACATGGAAGGAACATCCAATCACATACAAGTATTTACTAGACAGCAACCTGTGAGATGAGAGATCTAAAAAAAATAATAATAATGAAACTATAATTCTGTTTAATCATGTTCGATCCCCTCAGATGTGGATCGACCAGCTGGAGGAGATCAAGGAAGCGAACACACTTTCTTCTTTTGAGTCACTTTAAAAACTCACTATTTTAGACTGGCTTTTTATTCATTTTAATGTTTGTTTTATTGTCTTTTGCTGTCTTTTAACATAATATTTTTGTCTTTTTTAATTGTATATAAAGCACTTTGTAACGTTTTATGAAAAGAGCTATTATAAAGGTTTTTAGTATTATTATTATTATTATTTAGTGAGGCTGGCAGACTGATGAACACCCTTATTGGCAGGTGAGAGGAATCAGGCTTATTGGTGGAGTGTGGCTGCTTTAGAGAAGGAATCCAGAAAGGAGGTTCAACAAACTCTGAGTTTAACCCTGAACTCTGAGTTGACTTACTCTGAGATGGAATTCATTTCCAGAACAGCTGATCTGAATTAGTTCAATCAACTCTGAGTATGTTCACCTTAATTTGTGGTGAAAGTTGTTCTGTCTTCAACTCTTTTCACACCCTCGAAAGTAATGGCTGTAAGTTTGATCATTATTTTTCTTCTTTTGTACAGTTTGAGTAGTTGTGTGTGCAGAGGGAAGTCAATAAGAATTATTTTTGGTCTACATTGATGGTGCTAATGATAACTTTCCATGTTAATGTATGACCAGCATATATTGTGTTGAAAATTGATATTAGCACTTATTAGCCAGCTGTGTTATTCATATAATAATTTTGCTGTAACAGCTAAAATATATTATGTCTTTTTATTTTTCTGTTTATTACAGTTTCACTTGTAATTTTCACCTGTCATGCTGAAGATTATAGTCAATAAAAGGAGCAAGGCGCTCGCTTCCTGGCTCATGAAAATGGAGTTTGGCTGTCTGTTTAACTATGTGAACATACTAGCTGTATAAAACATGTTGTGGGAACAGAAGACTGTTTCTGTCTGCTGTGTGAGCACTCGTCCCCCTAACACAACACACCAAAGAACAGGACATCTGAAGTCACCTAGTCAGTACTTTCATGTCTTGTTCCATGTAGCTGAATCCACCATCAGAACATCTCCATTTAAACTGAGATGTGTCTCCATACTGACAAATGAAAAATCACTGGAACATTCAAAAAGTTATAAAACATTAAAGCTCAGTGGAAATCTTAAAATGACAGCTGGTGGAATCAATAATGACAGGATGTTAGACAGCAGTGTGTGTCTGTGTGATGCAGCTGGTTGTAATGAATGAGTATGTTGCGTTTGTGTGAAGGTTTTTCTGTTTCTTTTTCTGTTTGCTTCACTGTTTTCTACAGTATTTGTGACATCTTAGAGAGATGAATGAGAACTAATGTGTCCTGTGATGAAACCTTGTTGTAGTGACTGCAGCTCTCCCAGCAGATGTACATTATAAAGGGATCTTCTAATCTTCTAATAGTATGAACAGGAGGAATGAGCATGAAAACATTCTGCAGTATTAAGACAGACTTCAGAAATTGTGAACTGGTGTAAAAACATTCTGCAGTGGCTTCAGTCAGCCTGCAGGTGGCAGCGCTGCACTGAGGCAGACTGGTGGATACAGGATTCAGGCCGAGAGAAAACAGGAACTGAATCAGAGAAGTGTGCTGCTGGTGTTAAAAGGAGCTGCAGTAATTAGAAAATGTAGAATCTAACTTAATACTTGCAGGGAAAGTCCAGAACTGTCCGAACAGTCGGGACTCTGTAGAGTTTCTTTTTCCACCAACATGAGACCCACTACCAGAAATCTTGGAGTGCTGTTGGATTCAGATTTATGTTTTGATCCACTCATCAAAAAAGTTGTCCCGTCCTGTTTTCTGTAATTAAGAACCATCTCTAGACTCAAGTCAGTGCATTCCCAAAAGTCTCTCTCTCATCCAACTAGCAGCTCGGCTTCTTACTGGTTTCAACAGACACCATCACATCACCCTAATCCTGGCTTCTCTCCACTGGCTCCCTGTTTGTTTTAGAGTTGATTTTAAGATTTTACAGATCACCTTTAAAGCACGTCTGGGTCTGGCATAAGTGTTGACCCCTGTATGAGTCTTAGATCTTTAGGTTTGGGGCCTAAGCCGAGGCTGAAATCTAATGGTGACCCCTCGGTTTTGGAGCGACCTGCTTGAAGAGATAAGGCTCACAGAATCTGTAACTTCTTTTAAATCACTTCTTAAAAACTAATTTCATTGTTACTGTCTTTTTAAAAAATCTTTTCATCGCCTCCTTATTGAGTTTCATCGTCTTCTACTTTCCTCTTCTTACTGCTAGCCTTGTTACTGCTCTCTCTGTTGTGTGTCTTTTACTTTTATCTGTCAAAGCACTTTGTAAAAAAAATGAACTTATTACAGAAAATGAAAACAAAGAATCTACAAACAAAGTAGAATCTCAGTTCTTTAATTTACAGAAGACATCGACACAGCTTGAGTCTGCTCTCAGAGTCATGTGTGCTTCTACATCATATACATACATTTCATTTATTTATCATTAATATTATTATTATGTTATTTCAACTAAAAGCACAAATATAAACAAGAATAATAATATAATAAGTGGAAGAACAAATATACACCTTCATACATGTCAAACAATATAAACATAATTCTGCTGCTCAGATATTACAGCTATAAAACATAACTGAGCCTTTAATGCATCAAACATAAAGAGTCTTCATGCTGCTGCTGCTGCTGAACATTTAACACAAACTGAAGGTGAAACACTTTGTCTGTAAACACGTACTGAAGTCTGCATTCATCATAAAGAACTAATCAAGATATAAAATACATTATAACAGAGACTAAATGTTCACTGTGCTGGATTATCTCCCTGCAGAAAGGTTCACGGCTTTGCAACTTATTTTTTTTATTTATAGTGAAATCAGTGGATCTGTCTGGATTGAAAGAAATAAATCCAAAAGCTGATGGATGATTGGAAACTGATCAGCAGTGATTGGCAATATAAATATGAAGTAGTTTAAACGGTTAAAAAATGTGGATATGCTCCTTTAAATACATCAATCAGTCATTCTTTAAAGGAGCATATTATATAATAAATGACTTTACACATTAAAATATGTTAACTCAACTTGAGTAATCTTCGACCACCTGTGAAAACAGGTGTGTAACGTTAAAAGTAACCCTGATGATGTCATAGTGATGTCATCAGAGTCGATGACACGTTTTATTTTAAAAGAATAATAATGTGTTTTACAAACTGGATGTGCAAAGTTTGACGCTCTGATGAAACCCACTGTTCAAGTGCATTATGGGAAATGTAGGATTCAGCGTTTCTGGTGGAGTTTTTTACCGCAATTAAAAAGACTAAAGGTCAAAAGATCTTCACCACTACTGTTAAAAGTCTGTATTTTGTGAGTCCCCCAATGTTATAAGAGTGAAATCCATCAGTAAACTGCTGGAGGAGCCTTTTAAAAGGACTAGTTCACAATATTTCAAGTGTGTCTTAAACCAGCAGTCAGATGTCCATATGAACAGTAAAGAGATTTTCCTCTCTGTAATGATTCCTCCTGTTCATATTGACTATCCACACAGACATTTAAAGTAGATGATCAACTTCTATTGAGCTACGGCAGTGTGAGTTAGTCATATCAGTGATGTCTGACACATTTACAGTGTTTTTAGCATCAGATTCCCTCTTAGTGTTTCCTGTTGAGCTGTGGTGGAAGTATAGTAACAAAAAGACTTTGCTACTAAAAACACTGTAACGTTGAAACATAGAAGATGAAGATTTGACTCATTTGGACGCTGAAGCTTCATATTAGCTTCACATCAACTTTTAAATCCATGTTTCCACAGACGGAGGACTGTGGATTTAGTCCTCCATCCATTGTAAGTGTATTATGAAGGGATCTATCAACAGGAGGAATCATTACAGCAAGAAAAACACATGCTATGTTCATTTAGAAAACTGACTGTTGGTTTAAGACACATCCACCTTTATTGATCACATGTTGTCCTTCGTCCTCCATCTTCCATGTCTTTCATTTGGTTTCCGTCTTCATCTTTATTCTTTGTCCTTCATGTTTTATCCTTTATCCACATCTCTTCTTTTGTCCTTTTGTCTTTTTTCATGTTTTGTAATTTATTATGTTTCATCCTTCTGTTGTCCGTTATCCTTTTTTTTCATTCTGCGTTGTTTGTCCTTTATCGTCAGTCTTTCATGATTTGTCCTTCACCATCATCATCATCCTTCCAGCTCTTCCTTCCTGTCAGGCAGCGGAGGTGAAGGCTCCTCCTCCTCCTCCTTGTCCTCCACCTGTTTCTCAGGTGTGATGACGGGGGGCGCGTCCAGTCTCACCTTCTTGCTGACTCGTGCGTACACTGAGTTTCTGTCGCGGTCACTCAGATCTGCCGCTCCTCCCTCGTCCTGCGCCGGTTCACAGATGGTCGGCCGTGATGACGCGTCGCCGCTGCGCCGTCGTGCTTCGATGGTCTGGTAGATGTTTGTGGAGTCTGTAGAAGAAATGCTCTTTCAGTTTATAATTATGAACGTTTCAATCATCTTTCAAGCTTTCATGCTTCTTTAATACTTCACGTCACGTTCACTCAAATTAGAAATGATTTCAGTAAAAACATAAAAAAACAGACCTGAGTCCAACAAGTGGCTCCTCCACGGAGTGAACGTCACCGACTCGTCTGCCTCAGAATTTGACTCTGAACACACACACACACACACAGAAGTGGGAGTGAGGCACCATGGGAAACATAGTCATTCGTTTTAATGTTCTAATGAATTAATTAAATGAGTAAATCATTAAATAATTACCGATAACAGCATCCAGATCACTTCCTGTCTTCACTGCTGTGCTGCCATTGGTCTGACCATCTGAGGACACAGACACATTTGTACTTCCATACTTGACATAATGGATTCCCGAAGCCAGAACCTTTTTTTAAAAAACTTTTTTAATATCAAATCCTCTTCACTATATGTGTATGAACATATTATAATTCATAATGATTCTACAGAAATAGTTTCTCTAAAGAAGATGACACAGTTTTTTGACATATTTGTGATATTTGTGGAGCCTCACATTAAATTAACACATTGGGTCGTATTCACATTAACTTACACACACACACACACACACACACACACACACACACACACACACACACACACACACTTACTGTACAGTGACAGACAGTCATTGACTGACAGGACAGACTCACCTTGGTGCTGTGGCGCCCCCATGTGGTTACTCCACTGAGTGATCGGGACGGAGTTTCCTTCAGGTTTAAACTCTGAACAAGCAGACAGAAACACACAGGAAATACAGGAATGAAAAAAAGGATGAACATTCAACCTGCTTCTGTGTTGTTGAGATTTGCTCTTTTTTTAAGTTGCAAAACAGTGGACTGAACCTTTTGTTGTGATTTTAAAAATGTATATTCAAAAATAAAGATTGATTGATTGATTGATTGATTGACTGAAGTTTTATCGCCTAGTCATGTTTTATTCTCAGGAACACAATGAGGAGGTTGCAGCTCTGAGTGAGACACACCTGTCTGTAATTTTCCATCAAGCTGAGGAATGACTGGGCTCAAATGTAACGAGTCTTCTGTCCACCAAAGCTCATTTAGATGACCTGAGATAATTCACATCATACACTGTATGTCTGTAGGTGGACAACACTGAGGTAATGTTTAGAGAACATTTGTGTTTTAACTATTTACGACAGGTGATAGCGACATAAGGACATCTTTAGGGTAGAAAAAGTTTTTAAGTTAATCTTTAATTTTCTTTTTTATTATGTTCCAATTCCAGTTCATTGTTGACACGGTTTCGAAGGTGGAGATTAAATATCAGCACATTTTTCCTCCGGTGCTCGTAGACAACAAAACAAAACACAAAGGAGACTTGTCAGTAATGTAGGTGTGCCTTTCTCTGATGTGGACTTTGACTTTGACTCCTCTGTGTCTTTTTGTTGAGTTGTGTGATGTGTTTTACCTGAACAATGTCTGACTGTCTGATTGATTAGAGTCTAAAGATATTCAAACATCAAATCTTTACATTTGAGAAGCTCAAACCTGAAGTGATCAAACTATCATCATAATGGTTGCCAGATAATTTTCAGATGATTAATTGACCAATCAACCAATAGACTTATCATTGCAGCTCTATTGAAATGTTTCACATATGATATATTTATCTGGAAAGGCGAAAGTAAATAGACATATAAAGTGGATATAAAGGCACAACATTTGCGTCTGAAAAAGGAAAATAAAAGTATAAAGTAATGGAAATACTCAAAATGGTACATACAGGAGTAAATTTACTGCTTGTAAGTCGAAGCTTGTAAGTGTGAAAGTATGTCTAGTTTCTTAACTTGCATAACATTAACTTGGTCTGGTTCATGTGACAAATTTGGTGAAAAAATATTTTCACACTCAAGACTTCATGAAACTCCTAAAAGAAGATGTAGATGAAAAACCGTCACTCACCTTTTTCATCATTTTGGATCTCATTGATCATCGGATTCTCCCTCGCCACCTCCTCCAGCTTCACCTGTCAATCAACATTTTTTTCTTTTGTTTCTGAACAATAGCTATAAATCTATAACACATATAAACACAATATGATAAATCAGTCTCACCACTCTGATGAGAGCTGGAGGATATTTGTCCGGTTGAGGCTCTCGCAGCTCAAATGAACGTCTACAAAAGGGAGAAAATATTAACTTTATTTATAAAACAATTCAGTAGCTACACACGTTGTAGTTTTACACCTGTAAATATAAAGCTGTCAAGCTATCTGATGATCCCCCTGTTGTTAGTCCAAACCAGGGTTATTGTAGTTAAATATACGCTAAATAAAAATTACAATGAACAATGTAAAACTAAAGTTGCTGCAGCTAAAATCAGCTTGGTTTTAGTTTTCTTTTCATTGTCTCCATTATTATTATTATTATTATTATGACTATAGTGTTCATTGTGACTTGTTGAGTGTCAGCATTATTTCATTCTTTACAGCGTCTACTAATCAAGGCTTTCCTCCTAATACCTGAAACACTAAAACTAAGACTGAAAACTAAACAAAAACTAAACTAAAACTACTTTATCACTTGTTAAACTCACTAAAACTAAACTGAAATTAAACTTAATAAACTTAAATAATGTTCATTTTTATTATCATTATTATTATTATTATTATTATTGTTAATATTATTATAATAAAAAACTAATGAACATTTTAAAATTATAATTTCTCAGGTCCAAACACTGTGTCAGATTCACATTCAAAATATAAGATACATGCTTAGACTGACCATGGATGTATTATTTGAGGTGAAGGGCGACACTCAGTGGTCACTCACGGTATTGCATCTATAAAATCCTCCTGCGGCTCATAGAGCACCATTGTAAAAGAGACGTCTGTAAAACTGTTGACAGGACGCCTCAAAACTACAGATAAGCTCAATTATGACTCTTTATGTTATGAACGTTTGATCCATCGAGGTTTTATATTAGTAAAACGTCTTCTAGCCGAGAAAAAGCGAGCGGGGGGAAACACCACTGAGCATGCGCAGTATGCCTCACAATAGAAAGCCTGAACGCTGCGACCCGAGGGCGACACTCAGTGGTCACTAGCGGTATTGCATCTATAAATGCCCCTGCAGCGTAAACAACATTTCCCTCATAGAGCACCTGTTGTAAAAGAGATGTTTGTAAAACTGTTGACAGGACGCTTCAAAATTACAGACAAGCTCAATTATGACTCTTTATGTTATGAACGTTTGATCCATCGAGGCGATAGGGCGACACTCAGTGGTCACTCGCGGAATTGCATCTCTAAAATCCACCCGCGGCATTTCATATTAGTAAAACGTCATCTAACCTGCACTAACCGAGAAAAAGCGAGCGGGGGAAACACTACTGAGCATGCGCAGTAGGCCTCATAACAGAAAGCCTGAACGCTGCGACCCGAGGGCGACACTCAGTGGTCACTCGCGGTATTGCATCTATAAAATAAATAAATAAAATAATAAAATAAATTAAATGATAAAATACATAAAATAAATAATAGAATATATAAAATAAATAATAAAGTAATATTACTATAATTCGATTTTACTTTTTTAACTATGTTTTCATGCTTCCAATTCTTACTGTTAAATGTTTGTTTTTATGTAAATATTAGTGCAATATTAGTATTTCATGTATGCTACTAATTTCAATTGTGTGCAACATACATATAATATACACATATATTTATTTCAATTTGATCTGTGCAATAAGAATATCACCTCTGCTCTGGTATATTACCACTCAATACCATTACTCTTGTAAATAATGTAAATAATGTCACAATTATTTTTATTATATATTTTTACTATTATTGTTTCTTTTGTTGTTGTACTTATTATTTAATGTTTTCTTATTGCTGCTCTTTTATTCTATTTTATTGTCCACTTGCTGCTGTAATAATGCACATTTCCGCATTCCGCATCTTATCTTATCTTATCTTATCTTATCTTAAGACACATTGAGTTGCCACTGGGTATGAAATGCACTATATAAATAAAGCTGCTTTGCCTTAAAAGTTGGAAACATTAAGTGAGTCAAACTACAGTGTGTGTGTTTTAGCTCCATTGCACTAATACTAAATATAATACAGAATATCATTGGATTTCTACTTTAAACTTGGGGGTTTAAGGCGAGGAACCAAAAAAAGAGCCGACCTTTTGCAATCGGTGCACAGAGCTGTGAGGAAGATGGAGAGGAGGAGGAGGAGGATGAAGAAACTGATGACTCCTGATGCCAGGAACCAAGAGCTGGTGAACTCTGCTCCGACTGCAGCCATGATCACTGAGACACAACAGAGAGGTGTTAAGGTGTACAAGGAGCACAGGAAGTGAGTCATGTCGAGCTCTCTATCTGAGGAATGTGACACACGCTACATTTACTGATGGTGTGGCCAACTCCTTCAAGTCTGAAGAGTTTGTTTGCATTTTTAGCTCCATTCAGGTTTAATTTGTTTGGTATCAATTGGTTTCAGTAATTCAGTAACTCTGAGTCTCTGAGTCAGCCTGTTAAAATTTACTTCAGTCTCAATCTGGATCCTCGTACTAGTTAGCAGTGCAGGAAGAAGTACTCCGATCCTTAAGGTACCAAAAGAGCAAAGAAAAAAAAAATCCAAAAGTAAAAGTCCTGCATGAAAAAGTATCATGAGCTTGAGATAGTATGCAGTATTACAGTAAAAGTACTGCAGTATTATGAGTGATGTAGTATGAGATAATTAATAGGAGAAGAAAGAAGAAACAACTAAGTTCTGATACACAAATGTGTTTTTGAGTTTTTGGACTTTTTCTCTAATCTTTGATTGTTGCTGAAATATTGCATCATTTGAACATTTATTGAAATGAAAGCATGTGAGAAGTTTAGAGGGAAGAATCAGTATTTGGTGGAGCTGTTAACAACTCATAGATATCTGAAATGTGAGCCGACTACACACTGCTGACTGGTTTCATCTTCAACAATGTGTTGTATTTTAAAAGCTTGTTATAATATCCATTGTGTCAAATCTGCATCTGAAAAGTAACTAAAGCTGTTAAATAAATGTAGTGGAGTAGAAAGTAGCATCACATGGAAATACTACAGTAAAGTACTAGTACCTCAAACTGTACTGCAGTAAAGTACAAGTACCTCAAACTGTACTACAGTAAAGTACAAGTGCCTCAAACTGTACTACAGTAAAGTACAAGTACCTCAAACGGTACTACAGTAAAGTACTAGTACCTCAAACTGTACTACAGTAAAGTACAAGTGCCTCAAACTGTACTACAGTAAAGTACTATTACCTCAAACTGTACTACAGTAAAGTACAAGTACCTCAAACTGTACTACAGTAAAGTGTTTAATGAGGATTATAATCATTTAAAACTCACCCTAACTATCCTCACTGTTCTCATCCTGATGTGAACTCCCTCAGTTGAAAACTTGCTGCAGGCTGTTTGACATCAGTTTGTTTGAACATGTAAATCTAAACCTGAAGAGCTGTCAGCCAGCGAGGGATGATGCAATGCAGGGAGGACACTTTAAAAATGAATAGCGCTTAACTCTGAAATGTTTCCGTTGAATTTACATTATTTTCAGGAAACTGAAATATTATGACACAGACACAAAGACTGCGACTGTTTTGAAGACTGCTTTTTGCATTTTAGGGGTTTTCATGGAGCTCAGACGACTGTAACATGTAAATAAACACTGATGTTGATGGTTAATCATAGGCCGGAGGTCAAAGGTCAGAGCCTGTATTTTTACTTGTATGAGGACAGGAATTGTCTTATAATAACATCCAAATTTTTTTAGCACATGCTCCCTTTTGTTCCAAAAATAGAAATTAGTGGGAAACATAAACTAAACATGAGGTGGTTGTATTTATGTGTCAACACCACAGTGTGCAGGCTTTGAGTTATGAAAAAAGTAAAATAGAGACAAACTACGCTCTGTGTGTTTCTGCTTTTACTTCCTGTTGAGCCAACATGCTGCAGGCCGTTTTTCGGATGTTTACCTCGTTCTTTCAGTTCCAGCTGAGCGACGACTGAAGCAGTTTAACCATCCTCACCGACCCCTGTCACACAAACACACAAACACCATCAGAACAAACAAAAAGGATCAGGTGTGTCATGTTTTCAGGGAAACTTCAAGACACACAAACATTTATTTACAAAAGTGTAATCTAAAGGAAAAGACACATTCACTTTCTGACAGATTAATAATTGTCTCATTGACTAACTATCCAGCTGGTTAGCGTAGCTTAGCATAATAACTGGAAACAGGGGTGAACAGTTAACTTTGCTCTGTCCAAAGGTGATAATATTAATCTACCAGCACCTCTAAACCTCCCGCATCAGCTCGTATTATTGTTAAAATGCCAATTAAGCATTTTATAGGGCATTACGTAATGGATAATGTCTTAATAATTTTTTATATAATTCATAAAGGTGTGTGCATAAAACAGGATTTAGCACCTGTAATCTATCTATCTATCTATCTATCTATCTATCTATCTATCTATCCATCCATCCATCTATCTATCTATCTATCTATCTATCTATCTATCTATCTATCTATCTATCTATCTATCTATCTATCTATCTATCTATCTATCTATCTATCTATCTATCTATCTATCTATCTATCTATCTATCCATCTATCCATCTATCTATCTATCTATCTGACTGTCATATCACACGTGCATGCTAATACACTGAAAACAGGATAAGTATACTTGGTAAGTATCTTGCCATATAATATGTTATATCTATAATGTCTATATAATTTAAAATATATTTAAAATACAAATATTGTTACTACTACTGTTTACAATGACTCATAGTAGGCACGTACTTGTTACTATTTACTTATTTATTATTTCTGTGGTGTCTGTCACATTTACAGTAATAAAAAAATAGACTTCTTTTATTACTCTTTATCTATCTCTATCTATCTACTGTCCACGTTTGTGCATTTATTTGCAAGATGTGAGGCAAACACACAAAAAACCTAATGTGTACACAAAGCTTTGTAATAATGAGAACATTACATTCAACCATTAGTGTTATTGGAGCCATTACAGCTAAACATTAACGGTGCATAGACCGAATAGAAGGATGAAGGGGTTTTGAAGTGTTAAATAATGAAAAGGTTGGCAACCTCTGCTTCAAACAGCTGATTAAAGAACAGCACACTTAGGCTTTCAGTAAGTAATTAATGATTAATGACTGATCACGTTTACAGTGGAATGTGACCTCTGGTAATTATCAAAGTTCACTGAATATTATGAAACTAGCCTGGCAAAAAAAAAAAATCAAATACATAAAAATAAACTATGATAAATATGTTTAATAAGGAGCTTAGAAACAGTATATCTAAGACAGGGGTGTCAAACTAATTTTCATTCAAGGGTCACATACAGCCCAATTTGATCTCATGTGGGCCGGATCATTAAAAGGGAGGAAGGACGGAAGAAAAGAAGGAGGAGAAGGAAGAGAATACAAGAAGGAAAGATGGAAGGAAGAAAGGGAGGAAGGACAGATGGAAGGAAGAGAAGACAAGAAGTAAGGAAGGAAGGAATGAAGGAAGGGAAGACAGATGAAAGGAAAGAAGGAAGGAAGGATGGAAGACAAGACAGGGAGGAAGAAAGGAAGGAAGGATAGACTGAAGGAAGAAAGGAAGGAATAAAAAGAAGAAAGGAAGGAAGAAAGGAAAAGAAGACAAGGAGGTAGGGAGGAAGAAAGGTAGGAAGGACAGACGGAAGGAAGGAAAAGAGGAAGAAGGAAACTGGGCCGGATTGGACCTCTCGGTGGGCCGGTTCTGGCCCACGGGCCACATGTTTGACACCCCTGATCTAAGCCAATGAACACGTTAGACATACTGTATGATGATAACTGACCCATCTCCATGGCAACAGAGCAAGCTCAAGACCAGGAGATGCTACTGAAAGCTCAGGGAAAAGCTAATAGGTATGATTGTTCTAACTAATATTTCCAACATGAATAATTGAACTTTCACACTCAAATTACAGACTGTGTGTTACATTAGTATTTCTGAGTTTAGTGTAATTTTTAGCATTAACTCAAAACACAGCTGAGCCTAAATCTAGCTGAGTCTGATGATGTTTCAGGTATTATATCAGACGTGAAGTTGACGTCTTACATTTTACAAGTAAAGACAAAAAAAGTAAAGATGCTTCCGAAATATCAACTCATAAGTCAACGTGTCAACATCACGCCTTCTTCATGTAATCTTCAACATGTAACCAAGAAGACCAGATGTTGATATGGAGGCTATACATTATACTATTTAATTTACTGTATATACACTGCAGTAGACTCGAATTATGTGTTAAAATGATTAATTATCTTTTTGTCCTTTTGTTGTAATGACAGTATGGTTTCAACTGCTCGATGCTCACTTTGTTTTTCTGGGTTGAGATTTTATTTTAAGTGTAAAATTCACATTACAATGAACATTAAAGTCACTTGTTAAAGACGAAAAGGTGAATTTAGTCTTTTAACAAATGTTATTAATTTGATTATGACGCTGTATAGATATAACAAAGTATAAAGTGATTTGTTTTTTTATTTAGGCACTATAAATATAAATCTTCCAAACATGATAACAATATAAATAATTTAGTAGGCTACAGTTTACTTTTATTGTAATAAATCAATTCACACAAAGCAATGAATAAATGAAAAAGACAAACAATGGAACGCATGAGTAACCAAATGCATTAGATAATAATCAATCATCAGAATAGCTCAGCTGAGATGGGGAAGTCCCTGTTTAAACCATCAGGGTGTTTATGCCCCATTTAATTACATTTTACATCATAGTCATATTATTTCTAGTTACGTCTTTTAGATATCTGTAACTGGCACCTTTTAGTGTATTTTGGGGTATTTTTAGTGATAAGTATTATAGGTTTTTTTCCCCATTGGATAGTTAGAGATGTGCTTCTATGTGATGTAACATGTTGCTGTCTTAAGTGTGGATGTAGCAGCTATAAACATCTAATCATCTATCTATCTATCTATCTATCTATCTATCTGACTGTCATATCACACATGCATGCTGATACACTGAAAACAGGAGAAGTATACTTGGTAAGTATCTTGCCATATAATATGTCAAAATGTCAATAAAAATTTAAAATATATTCAAAATATAAATAACATCACTGTATTTTAAATATTGATATATGTTTGTTTTAATATACTAACCCTGACCCAAACATACACTACTGTTTACAATGACTCATAGTAGGCACGTACTTGTTACTATTTACTTATGTATTATTTCTGTGGTGTCTGTCACATTTAAAGTAATAAAAAATTAGACTTCTTTTATTACTCTTTAATATTTTCACATTAGCATGTTTAAATAATTGTAGTAATAAATGCAAATGCAGCTCCAGCTGAATGACAAGGCGGACAAGACGGACAAGACTGAACCTTGTGATGAGATAAAGTTCAGTTTAGATCTGACAGAAATGTAAAGAAAAGGTATTAACCACTGTATGGTTATTGATTATAGATTATAAATGAGTCAAAGTGAAGTTAAAGTTGAGTATAAAGTTAAAGTTAAAGCCTACCTGTGTGCGTGTGTGTGCAGACAGCTGTGACTTCAGGCTCAGATATTGTACATGAGGCGTTTCTCTGGCTGCAGGTTTACTGATTGACAGGCTGAACAAACATGAAGCACTCTGCTGCTTAAAGAAACATGCACACTGTTCATACACTGCACACACACACACACAAACACACACACACACACACACACACACACACACACACACACACACACACTCACTGGACTCTTCATTAGGAACAGCTGTGCAATCCAATACAACAGCTCTGCTTTACATTCTACTTTATGAAGTTTATACATTTTCAGTTTTTGTTCATATTGTCAGGAAGGTGATGATTCTACTTTATGTTTATTACTGAGGTCATAGTGGGAGGTGGTGTGTGGTGTGTTAGGATGCATTATTATTGAATGGTGTTCCTAATATTTTGTCTACTCCCTTAACATACATGAGAGAAGCTAAATATTAAGGACACTAATCAATATAATTCACCCCAGTACAACACAACCACTTAGTACAACCTCAAGAATAAATATAAAATAAAGTTATCACCTTTCTGACAATGTTAACAAAAACTGAAAATGTATAAACTTCATAAAAGTAGAAATTATAGCAGAGTTGTTGTATTGGATTAGATTAGATTGTACAGGTATTCAATATATATAGCAGGTATATAAAGAGGCCAGTGACTGTATGGAGACTGCCTTATTCTCCGTCTTTACCAGAGTCGAGATGAAAAAAATTATCAGTTTCATCTCTGTGTGTCCAATACTGATTAGCCTAGCTTAGCACAAAGACTGGCAGCAGGTGGGAACTGTGTAAGTTTCAGCGTAAGTTTCATCAATAGAGATAAATCCACCTTAAAAACTCAAAGTCTGTTTTCAAAGGCAAACCGGTTAAATGCTAGCTAGCTTGCTAATTATAAAGTTAGATAGCTGGTTAATGGTGGTATCTTCTTTGTTCCATTAGCTTAGAATTAGCTTTAATATACTTGGCTCCAGGCAACAAAACCAAACTTTGTGAGATCAAAAAGGGCAAATATCTAAAACATCCAACAATATTCAACCAGGCAATATGTAACCAGGTACAAACAATGTGTAGTTCAATTTAAATTAAAGCTGTGTTTATTTGGATGTAACTGACAGTAATGGAGGCTTAACAAACATTGTGTCAGCATGTTTGATGACATTTCTGTAGCTAGAGTGTGATTTGATTGATGATGGCATAATCCTATTTCTTTTAAGGTTTTAGAAAAGGCTATTATGTCAGTTTCTTGGTCATATTAGCTTCGTATTAGCTTCTAGATTTTCCTCTTGTCAGTAAAACTCCGCAAACTACAAGGTGGATTAGTGGCCGGCTTGTTAGCTAACAAGATGATTAAACATGTAAATCAGATAAACATATGAATCACTGGAACATGCAGGTGCGTTTCTGTTTTGTTTGATAAAGGAAGCCTCACAGTCGCTGTGCTGTTAGGTTAAACTGGTCTATCATGTTACCTTGCCTTTTCTATTTAATTTGTTGTTTTATCTGAATTTTATTCCATTTTAAAGTCAATGTTCCTTTAGTTATCAGTCTTTTCTTCTTATCTTTTAATGTCACACTGTTTTACAGTTTATGTTTCTCCTGTTTATCATTCGGGACTTTGAACTGCAGGTTTATGAAGGTGCCACACTCTGTATATGACTCTCTTTTATTCATTGACTGAAAACAAGTCCACATTCCTGTATCCTAGAGAAAGATCCACTAGCTTCATGCAGTGTCCAACACACTCATACTGTGGCTTTAATGAACTCTGCAGTTGTGTCTAATTAGTTTTAATGTTTTACAAAATGTTATTATTGCGCAAGTTTCTTTCTGTCTTTTCCCATCTTGTCTTTTTCTTTCTCTGTACAAACTGAAGGTGCAATAACATAAAGTTTTGCTCCAAACAGCTGATTGAATCTGTCAGGTGTTCCTTTTCAGAGCACTCTGCCATGACAAGTTCTCCTTTAGTGACAGAAGGCAGAGGGAGTGTTCATAGTCTTTATGGCGGTTTCTCTGACCACATGCAGCTGGGACTGATAAGCTTATTAAAGCCTAAATCAAACTGAAACTAGAACATTATCTACAGCTCCACCCAAACACTTAAACTGACACTGACTGCTTGACTGGTGGAGCGAGGCCTGCCGAGAACTGCCAGAGAGAGATAACAACATCTATTGTGCAATTAAAAAAAAGAGGTTCTCTATTTATTTCTGTGGTTTATAGTTAGATTCAGTTTTATCTGCATGTTTTCTTTGCTGTATGGGGTATCTGCCAGTTGTTGAGAGGGTCGAACAGCACTGGAAGATTACATTCAAATTTTAATTTTAATACCAACCCCCAACCCAGATCTCTCAGACTCACAGACCAGAAAGTTAAGGCAATCATGCGTGAGCCTCTAAAGCTCATTTTCAATTGAGCGTTCCCCCTCTGACACTTTTAAGGTGAAACCTAAAACCCACATATTTTCTCAGGCCTTTCATTGGCCTGAAGGTTTTATGTTTCACCTTTTTCTCCTCTGTGTTTTCCAACTATTCCTTGACATTATTTCCTGTGTGCTTAAAGGATAGTATTGTTATGTTATCCCTACTGTTTTTTTGCTATCTAGATTATTCTATTGTGCTTTATAAATAAACTACTATATTTTGATAAGAATATATTATACGTACAATCAGGTCAATTCAAGTTGTGAAATGTGCTGAAAATAGTAAGGGGACATTCTTTATTTGTTTTCTTGCAGTAATAGCACAACCCATTTTAGTTTTCAGGGTGGGGTGAACTGATTCATAAAACATGGAATCAGCTGGGGGCCGACACTGCACCTGCTTTTAGTCCCATTTCTGTTTTTTATTATTATGTAAAAAAAAATGTCTTCATTATTTTCTACACAACTCTGTGTTGTTATTCAATGAATTGATTAGTCAATCAAAAGAATGAATGAATTGTTTTGATAACTGATTAATCATTTTAGTAATTTCTTTATCAAATACACTAAAAACATTTGCTGGTTTCCTGCTTTTCAAATGTGAGGATTTAATGGTTTTCTTTGTCTTCGTTAGTCAGACAAATAGCTGCAGTCTCATTACAGTTTATATATTTTCTTACACAAAACATAAAAAGATTGATTATGATGTTCACCAGTTCACACATCACTTGATTTGACTAAAATTCCAGTCTGAGTTTTGATAGTGTAGCTGTCAAATGTAGAAAAAACGGAGAAACCAGAAAGTCACAGACACACACATTTACAAAAACCTCATGATTGTCTACAGAACTTCTCCGTAATGGAAAATAAATCCCTCAGCAGTTTGAGTCCCTGAAGTCACATCCTTACTCTTTTTCTTCTTCTTCTATCTTTGCTCTTTCATCAGTTGTTCTTTAGCTCGCCGCCTCATGGTGAGCGCCGTCATCACGCAGCAGAACGCCAGGCAGGGGAAGGAGGCACAGGCCAGCAGGAGGTGCTCCTCTCCGAACTCTCTGAGCAGCGCCGGCCGCCGCCACAGGAAGTCGTGGAACAGCGCCTCCTGCTGGGCCAACGTGCAGAACGACAGGAGGAGGTGGAAGAGCTGGTGGCCGTGGCCGACGATGTCATAGCAGCCAGGGGAGAAACGCTCAGGTATGGGGCAAGAGAAGAAGAAAGCGGAGAGTAGAAACAGCACCACCTAGTGGAGAAATGACAGGTTGAAATTATTATTCTCTTCAGTGTCTATATTGTTCTTTTTCTCTTTGGCTGATTTCTGTACATATTGTGTGTAATGTGCAATGTAAATAAAGTTGAGATATAAAATCCCTTAAATTTAAAGGGGTAAAATCAGGAGTAAGAAGCGCCACCTGCAGGCCGTGCAGTGGGAGTGCAGAGTTGCTGGTCCAGCTGTGCGTGGCGAGGCGGTGAGCCACTGGGCTGATGTCCAGCAGGTAGGCGACGCCCATGGGCAGCACCTGGCAAAGCTTCCTGTGCAGCGGGTACGGACGCCGGAAACGAAGCTTTGCATAACAGCAGGCGATGCAGGAGAACCAGGCGAGGAGGGCGGCGGCCGGGAGGAAGATCTGAAACAACCAACATCCATCAGCACACCTGTTTGCTTCCTGAGTGATGTCATCCTCTGAGGAAACATAAACTGACCTGTCCCAGCATGCTTTGCCTCCAGGCGGCGTCAGAGCTGTACACGCACAGAGCCAGAGCGCAGCCGTACTGGTAGACGGCCACGCCCACGTAGTCCAGGAAGAAGAGCGAGTAATGTGCCTCCTCTGAGTGAGACTGCAGCAGGTGAGCCGCAGCGCTGCAACATGCAACACGAGTCAGTGAACAATCAATATTTTCATATTAACAAAAGAACAAACTACTCTGTGTAAGTTGGAGGGGCTCATCTACAGAGAATTATCACAAACTCTGCAGCTGGAGTCTTTCAGCTTCTTTGAGTTCCTAAAAAAGCTCAGCCACATTGAGACATGTGTGCTGCAGCACCTTCAGCAGCAGGTATGGAGTAAAATATGGCTCCTTAGTAACATCTAGTGGCAGCTGCAGGAAACTACATGAAGAAAAAAGAGTCATCATCTCTGCTTCTGTGTGTGTGTTTGTGTGTGTGTATGTGTGTGTGTGTGTGTGTGTGTGTGTGTGTGTTTTGCTTGTTTTTATTGTGTAAAACACTTTGTGCTACATTTTATTGTATGAAAAGTGCTATATAAATGAAGTCTGATTGATTGATTGATTGATTGATTGATGTTAGCCTCTTTTAGCTCCTAGTTTTGTGGGATATTCCTGTCTGGTTCAGCTGTTGTAAACCAAAAACCAGCACAAAGTTAGAAAATCACAGGTGTAAAGATGGAAAATCTTGCAGCTAAAGAGCCAGATATTTCTCTCAAGAGTTGGTGGAGTTGGTGTTCTGTGTCAGATGGATGTGGAGGTAGGCAGCTGTTTGTTAACTTCATAAGTTGATAAAATTTCAATTTTGTTTCTCAAGCTTGTTTTAGAAAGAGTGCAGTGAGGAAATCATGAACATGAAACAATAAATCATGTCTTAGAAACAGGTTATTTGTTAATGTTGAACATGATGAAAACAACATCAATGATTCTGTAACAAACATGGGGAGGAAACAGTTTAGAAGGAAGAGAATTGAAATTTAAGATATAGTAACTGTGACTAGAGGTGCTTTGAACTAAATGATGTTTGTTATGTCACTGTTTATTTATGTTTTTATGGTTGTTGTGTTAGTTGGTTTTTGTTACTGTCACTACAAACCAAATTTCCCCTCGAGGGACAATAAAGCTCTGAACTGAACTCATTGTGCAGACTTTGACACTGTTTTTACATGCATCTGCTAAAGAGCTTGAAGCCTGCAGTGCACAAATATTGAAAAGAGTGAAGGAGGAGACATCTGGTGACCAACAGTTAAACTTCAGACACCAAATCATATTCATAGATTCTGTATTTTTACATATCTGAAAACATCCTTAAATATATTTAAAAAATAAAAAGATTAAAATGTAAGGTTTATTTTATGGCTCACCTGCAGCTCAGGTATATAACAGCAGAGAAGACATAGAGGACCAGAGGCAGCGAGGAGGCGTCCAAAGAAAACCCCTGACCTTCAGGACCCTGCAGCCGAAAACCCAGGATCCCCTGAGGAGGTCAAAGGTCAAACACCAGGAGGTCAAACACAGGGCGGTCAGACACCAGGAGGTCAAACAAACTGTGACGGGACTGTGACTACTGCAGTACCCCTCCCTGGAGGACGGTGAACAGCAGGAACCTGGTGACCACGCAGGCGGCGGCCAGCAGGTGGCTCCACACGTTCAGCGTCTCGTTGTGGATCTGGAAGAGGCTGAGCACGTAGCAGCGCCACGTCAGGCCCACGGGACGGTACCCCGACAGGATGAAGCGCTCCCGAAACAAAGGGGGCACGTCCACATCCCGCACAGTCGGGGGGAGGGAGGGCAGGAGGCGGGACAGCAGGGGGAGCAAGGTGAGGAACAGCGGGGGAGGGGCGAAAGACACAGGCATGACGGGAGAGGACGAGTCTTTAAAGTTTGTTCGGTTCGCCTCGTTGATCTGACGCCAGCTGAAAGAGTTAAATACATCTTTAAATCATGTGAGCAGGTGGTTCACAGGTGAGATTTAGATTAGACGGAGAAGTCGGTGCTTTAATATGTAGAGATGGTTTGACAGACAGGTGGTAAGACTGGTGTGTTGGTGGTTAGAAATGTGCAAAATTGATTAGCAGGTGTGTTACTGATAGATGTGTGGGTTAGAGTCCCAAGCAGTTTCTGGTCATTTTTTGCTTCTGTCAAGACATGACAAAACTTGAGAATCTGATGATTACACCAGTTTTTTCAGTTTTTGGATTGGAAAAATGGTTTGTAAATGCCAGTCATTTAAAAATAAGTGGTATTCAATCAATTGAAAACAATGAAAACAATTACCTCAACCTTGTCTAATAGAGGAATGATTGAAACATAAACTCAGGGCAGGAACAGCACCCATACTCTGAGTGTCTCTAACAATAGTGGATCTACACGTGTGTGAATCAGTTACAAAGAAAAACAACGAGCCCTGGTCCAGGTCTCATGTAGGATTCATACCTCAATACTAGCGATGCAACGGGCTATAAAGAGAATCATTTATTTTCACTATGATCCCATCTATAAGTAACACAATAACAGAACGTTAGACTGTTTTAATCATGAGTTTCTATGGTGGCCCTGAAGTGCAAAACACAAGAGCAAATCACCGTAGATTTCATATTTTCTGTAATAAAACCAATAAAACCATTTTGTCAAATGGGGGTCAATGATCTACTTCGTGGCAGTTTCGGGGTCCTTGTGGTGAAAAGGTTTGAGAATCATTGATATGGAGGGTCAGACAGGTGAGTGTGTTGGTGGTTATACAGGTGAGAAGATCATTTACCAAGTGGGAAAAGAGTGTGACAGGTGTGTGAGACAGGTGTGTTGTTAGAGAGATTTTGGCAGTGATTCTCAAAGCCTTAAGGAGGGTCCAGGGGGGAAAAGGGCAATCATTTATTTTCACTATGATTCGATCCTTATGTACCACAATAACAGAATATATGACTGTTTCATGGGTTTCATACACTTTCTGTTATAAAACATCTAAAAGCACCCTGGAACAAGATTTTATCAAATGGGGGTCTGTGATCTACTTCGTGTCAGTTTCAGCGTTTTTGACAAGTGTGCAGGAAACTGACTGGCTTCTTCACCATAGCAACAGCAGCTGAGGCTTATGGGTATTGTAGTATTTAGAATCAAATCAAACTAACAGAAAAAAACCCTGATTTCTCATAAATAAAGTTGAAATAATTCACACTGACGGCTACAGCATACACCTGTTGTCTGATTACATTATTAATATGACTCTAATGTTCATATATTGATGTAATTAGGATATTATTTATGGTAAAATGTTAATTTAAAGCTGCTCCTCCACTCCAGCTATGCACATTTTTAGTTGATGATTCAAATGAGGTGAAAAGACAGAGATCATGACGCTAACAGACACCTGTAGAAGCAAAGATTTGGATGACAAAGTAAATGAGTAAATAAGTATAATATATAATGTATAATAAGAGTTTGAGTTACGGTTGAAAATCTGTGTTTTTCCTGTTTTGTCTACAAACAAGCAAACCAACAAAAAACCTTTAAGAGGATTAGAAAAACAGAAAATGCAAAATCACAGTCAGCCATGAAAAGGTCAGAGGTCACAGAAACCAACAGACAGCAGAGGAAACAAACTTACTGGAGTCTTCTCTTCCTGTGTGTCCGTCAGGATGAGAGCTGCCGCTACTCTGCAGAACGCCGCATTTTCTTTTCTTTTCTCTTTTATTCTCTCTCTCTGTTAGAAGCTGTCAGAGTCACCGAGCCACTCGCTGCTCAGTCCTGCAGACCGGCCGCTGCTGTCACATGCATGGTGACACACACACACACACACACACACACACACACACAAACACACACACACACACAAACACACAAACACACGGCTCTAATCTCCACAATGTGTTCTTGTTTTCAGTTAATTAGAGCTGATTTCAGTCTGAATGAGTTTTTCTCTGCGGAGGATTTCAGACGTCATGAGACTCGACACACTGCTGACATTAACACACACCTCGCTGCATTTCATTCACCATTTACACTCTTTTACACTTTTACTCTAACTGTCACATAGCAGGATTTTACGATCATCTATTAGATTTTGTTCATGTACAAGTTTTCTTTCCTTTGTATGACTTTTCAGGAATTAAAAAAACAAAAAAAACAAAGAAGGAATCTGATAATAAAAGAAATAAATGAGGGTTTTTCTGAACTGGATAAACATATTCATGAATGTATTGCCTCAATTTTTAAATTTATTTACATTTTTTTTTATTTCAACTGAAGATAAATGGACAATAATGAATTCAGTCATTGAAAAAGTTGCGGAAAACAGACAAAAACATACCACGAGACAATCAACAAGAAGACAAAGAACAAAGAAAAAAGGGAAAAAAGAAAAACAAGGTAGCTCTACTCTACATTTACCCATCCAGTATCTAATGCTTCTTGTACATTCATACTCATACACACACAGACATCTGTTCATCAGCATCCTCTACTCTCTCTCAAGATGTTGTTATAAAAGCTGTAAAAGCACTGGTCTCTGTCATAAGCTTACACCATTCTGTAAACTCTGGCCTATGTGGACTCTCCAGTTACATAGAATAAGTCTGGCAGCTACAATAAAACCTATTAACATCAGCTGAAGCTCGGCTGTAGTCAGGTCTGGTGGCACATGTGGTTTGTCCCCTAGCAAACATTATTTTGGAGATAATAGGAGGTTTTTTTAGCCACAAGAGTCAGAACCCTGCAGAAAGTCCCACAGTGCATGAAAGAAAGTGCCCGCCTCCTTTTAACATTTTCAGCATCTTCTGTCCTGTGTTAAAACGGTTTCCAAGGTGTATTTTACTATTTATTACTTTTTAATTGAGCTCCGTTCTCTGCCTTGGGTTTTTGAAATTCGTTGTATTCTATACAGTGACAATAAAGGAATCTAATCTCATCTAAAATAATATATAAATTCCCCTTTTTGTCATTAATAATCAGTCTATAGACAGTTGTCGTCAGGTGCTTTATAACACACTTAGTTGTTAGCAGATATAAGTGTCCATCATGTATTTGTATTTGTGGCACCTGCATAAAATATGTCTTCATACAAGTTGTAAGAAATACTGATTATTAACCTATATTAAACCTATTATCCTTTTTTTAAATGTACACTGTTTACTGAGAACACATTTGCAGCTCATTAATGATCGATATGGACAACCAGTGTCACTCTATTGTTCACCTTAGTCTTGTTTTCTTGCTCTGTACCAAGATAAATGTATCTGTAGGAACCTGTTAGTATTTTAAAACATGTTGTATAAAGTGTTTCCACTCTTTTCAAATGTGTTCTGCTCCACAGGTGGAAAGGACCTTGGTAGACAGTAGGTAGGACAGTCAGTTTTAACAATTTAATTAGACTTTGATGTGCTTTTTTATTATTAATATTATGGATAATTTATAATACCACTACAAATTACAGTATGTCACTCTTCATATTGTATGTTTTAATTTAAAAATACTGTGCACAGGGTTGACATCCAATACGACAACAAGGGCATTTCAGACAGAAGTAATAAATATTATATAATTTCTTTATGTTGTCCATGAAGTTTGTTGTTTTGATTCCCAGCTGTTGGTTCCGGTTCAGGCTGAGGTTGAGGTTCAGGGTTGAGGTGGTTCAGCCCTAGTTGGTTTGGGCCCAGACGCAGGTACAGCCAACAGCCACTGTCTGGTACGCAGTGGTGTAGCAGCTCCCATTCTCCTGCCGGTTCAGGACCAGGACGTTCTGGTAGATGGGGACCGAGTTCAGGTCGTGTCGGTTCGGCTGACCCTGTCTAGCACCGGAGCAGAAGCTTTTACTGCACTTGGCCTCCCAGAGTGTGGTCGGGATCCGGTCCTTCACTGTGGACGATCTGCATGAACAACAAGAAGAGAGTCAGTTTACAATGAAGACTAGAAGGGGAACTTACGGAACTCCAGATGTGTGAAAAATGACTATGAGGCTGATTAATGAGACGATACACCATCACATGGTTTTACATTTAAACATAAAACAGGACTGAATATGGGAACATGTGAACTGGATCATCACATAAATACTGCAACTGACTAAATATAAAAAGGGAGGCTTCAGAAAATGCAGGACAAAAGTAAATGAAGGTTCAAAAGAATTAAAGATGAATTAATAATGCATTGAAATGTAAAAAAATAAACTTTAGATTCTAGGTCAATCTACAAATGATTCACTCATCCAAATAAGATTGTCCAATAAAAATGTTTGCTGTGGCAGGTGCTCATTCATGCATTCATTCCTTCATTCATACGTTCACTGATTCATTCATACAATAAACTGACTTCCAGTTCCATGGAGACAGAGATCTGCTGTGGATATTCCCGTTCCCTTTCGACAAGGAGGAGGCCGCTGAGGATAACTGCAATATGAGGCCACATCCAGGAGGAGGAGAAACCTTAACCTCGGAGGAGAACGCTACCCATAATACACTGCAACATACCTGAGGAGGAGAGGAGAGCAGAACTAAATTGAAATTAGGAAATTGTGTAAAATAATACACGTTTTTTATCCACTTTATGTGCAAATGATGAAAGTCAGCTGTGGTAAGATTTGTCTATTCTGTCATCTTTATTTCAGCTGATGTGAAAGCTGTTAATGGGAATACAAACTGCAAGATCTGTGTGAACTGATATTATAAGAGATCTGTTTAAGCAGAGTGAAGGCCATCTTGTTTAGTCCCGAAGCATGTGTATTTGATCAGTGATGTTGAAGAAACTCTGACTTTGTTTTAAAGGAAAAAAGAACAGTGCTTCCACCTTGAAGCTTTCACTGGTGATCAAAGCAGTTTTTGTGTTAAAGATACAGATTGAACTTTCATATCAGACAATTCTGCAAAACCCAAAATTATGACCTAACTAACTGTTTTTAATACCAAGATATCCTGATGTATTTAATATGTGAACATTCACTAAAATCAGCTCTGTTTAGTCAGGAATACAGAGGATATCAGAGAGTAGATAGGATGAAACATTTTAAAGTAACATTACCAGAGCTCTCTGCTGAGCAACACAACACAAGCTGTTATTTTATTTTTTAATTTCAATGTTTTACCAAAAGTTATTCAATCACTGATCTTTTAGTTGGGTTGACAACATCAGACTATCAACTGTTTCCTCATCTGTTGCACTTTCTGAATTAATGCAAACTTCCAAAAAAAGTCATCAACAGATAAAGTTGTGAGGAAGAATTGTGCAAAAGCAAAGTACTGTAACTCTGCAGTGATTTGCATTGACGCAACCTGACCTCAACCTTCACTTTCCACCTCGTTACATAAAGAGATGCTACTTCCTGTGTGAGACTGTGCAGACTGAGCTGCTACAGACCATTTGTTCTAAATATAGTTATGAAGAAATATTCAGAACGATTTTTTAGGGCAGCATCTTTGGGAGTGAAAGTGATTCTACAACACATTACTACAAAAAAGATAAAAGTCTAATCTTGGTAAAAGAACAAATAATGATTTTAATATTTCGTTAAATTGACATGTTTCTTGTTTCTGTGCGGCTCCCACCTCAACTTATTATTATAATCATGTTCCTTATCGATTCATACGCTGATTATTTTCTCAGTTAATCATATAAATGTTCAAATTTAGTTTAAAAATTAATTTGTTAATTACTTTCCTTTTCAAAGTCAAAGTCAAATATTTTCAGATGTCTTTTCTAACCAACAGTTAAAAATCCCCCCAAATATTAAGTTCACTTTCATGTACAGCACATTTGAAGCTGAAATCAGCTAATTTTGCTTAAAAAATCAATTACATTTTTGTCCCTTGACCAATTAACTGATGGGTTAAAATATTAACTCATCAGTCTATCTAAATCTACTTCGTATCTCTTGTATCTTGACTCAGGAAGTCAGATTACAGCTAATGGAGGATAATCTTATGTCGCGTGTCAGTTTGTATCTCATATTTTAGTTTCTCCCAAATCAGATGTTTGATTGCTGATAATAAAATAATCCGACTGAATTGTCATTTTGTCGTCTTTGAATTGGCAAAGTTATCAGAGATATGGTGGTTTATAATCAGGAGAATCCTCAGTGTGATATCTGTTAAATTGTTAGTAAAGTTGTCTCACCAGCAGCAGACTGCAGACGCTGTGTCTCAGCTTCATGTCGTCTCTGAGCTCCTGTCCAGCTTCTCTCTGTGTGTGACTGTGACTTCTCTCAAGTTCAGGTGTATTTATGAGTCGTGACCCTCTCATCACATCAGATCTCTGAGCTGATAACTGGTGGAGACGAGGCGGGAGCTTCTTGCAAAATGATCCGTTGACAGTTCGTAAGAAGAAAATGAAACATTTGCTGACCTGATAACATCTCTAACAATCAGATAATAAACCACAACAGTACAAGATTTCTTTCTGTTTTCTTCTGTTTCTCACAGAACTTCTCTTTGATAATACTGATGCAGGCAAAACAAAGTCTGTAAAGATGTCAAACATCAGGCAGAATTTGGGTGAAATGTGTTTAAAATGATGCACAAAGCTTCTGATTGAATACCGGCAGCCTAAAAGTACTTATATTGTCACAAATACATTTATACAGTGAGATTCAGTTTCTGCGTTTAACCCATTCGAAGTACAAGGAGCACTGTGCAGCACCCAAGGACCAACTCCAGCTCTATGCCAATACTTTGGTCACGGGCAACGGGCAATGAGGAGAATTAACCTAACATACATGTTTCTGACAATGGGAAGAAACCAGAGTACCTGGAGGAAACCCATGCAAGCAGAAAACATGTAAATGCCACACAGAAAGGCTCCACACAGGTATCCAACCCAACAACCTTCATGCTGTGAGACAACAGCGCTAACCACCGAAGCCACCGTACTGTACTACAGCCACAACTAACAATTATCTTTATTATCAATGAACAGATGAATTGCTTGGTACACAAGAACTCAAAAAACAGTTTTCAGAGTCCAAGATGAGGTCTTCCAATGTCTGACCAACAGTCCAAAATTTGAACATATACCAATTATGATGACAAAAGCAGCATGACCCATGATCTTTGCTCCGAAAATGATTGAAATTATTATTTGATTATCAAAATAGAAGCTGATTCATTTTCTGTCGATTGATGAATCCATCAATCGTTGCAGCTCTATCCTTGATCCTTAACTTCCAGCCATCCCGTCACCCCCCCTCTTCTCCAGTTATCACCTCTAACATCAGCTTACCACCAAGGCCTGTGTTTAACAAACTGCTAAAAGTGAAAACCTGGTTATTATAATTAAGGTTCAGGAACAAAGAAAGAAAATGCTGCTGTTTGTTGTCATAGGCCTCAGTTGCTGCCTTGGCAACTGCTTATGTGGTCAACTTGCTCTAGCTGGCCTTAAAAGTCTCCTGTTCTCCAAAGCTGTTGACTGAACACTAACTTAGACCTCAGCACTGTCAGTTCATGTGCTTTTAATACGTAATGTGTTTTGTGTGCTGACATCCTCATGCATTTGTATGTCCTTACAATTACACGTGTGTCTTCATAGTTTTATTAATTTGATTGACATATTTTCAATCTATTTTAATTTGATTGTTGATGCAGATATTTGATTATCCTCACATTGGTGTTTTTAATGTAATAACAGTTATTGTTCTTTTATATTGCTCTGTTTATGAAATGTGTTACGTTGTCTTGTCTCATACATCTTGCATTTACACCTGCTGAGATCTGAACACAATACAAGCCTGACATGGTCGGACTGATCTGAACACTTTTCGCATCACATTGCATTCTGAGTGCATTTACATCTGCATTAATAAACATTTCTCATTATCCTGCTACAGATTGTGTTTTAATACCAGGTGTAAACGGGGGTTTGGTCTCCTCTGATATTAATTTGCAAGGCTTCTCTTATCGCTGTTACGCTGACGACACGCTGCTATTCTTGACATTCTTCCCATCTGATATTCAGTGATGACCTCTGACCTTTTCATATAATGTAGAGTAACTACACATTTATTTATTTTTAGGCTTATTTTTTGCCAGTGGGTGGAACAGAGGCCAACAGGAAACAGAGACAGAGACAGAGAGAGAGGGGGGGATGAGCTGCAGCAAAGGTCTCTTGCCAGAATCGAACCAGTGACACTGCTTTTATGTGGCATGCGCCGTAACCACACAGCTACCAAGGTGCTCCGAGTTACTACACATTGAATCTTTTTATAATGCTGCACACATAATCACAGAGGTCTATGTTAGCATTACAGTTCTAACAATAAACACTATGTGTAAAAAATTTGGTTATTTCTGTTTTATTGGATTTAAAACTCTTCAGTTCTCTGAGGTTTATTTCATGCGTCGGTGCCACATATGAGCAGTATGTGTATTGTGGTATTGTTGGGTTCCGGTTTTGACATCATTTACCAACATGAGCTTATGTCATTATGTATAGCGTAAACAAAGATTTCGTGTGTAGTTACCGTTTATGGGTCATGGCAGCACCCTGAGCATATAGGAAGTCTTGCATAATGTGATGGGTGGTAGAGCGGTGGAGCGGTGGAGGTAGATCTCAGGAGGTAGAGCGATCGTTCTCCAATAGGAATATTGGCGGTTTGATTCCAAGCTCCTCCAGTCCATGTGTCCTTGGGCAAGACACTTAACCCCAAATTCCTTTAAAAGTAAAAGAATAAGACTTTATCATAATCTCAGAGGGTTTTGAGGGTGAAGATCTTTGTTCTGTTTCACTCAGATCTCCATTTAGAGCAGGCATGTCAAACTCTTTCCACAAAGGGCCATGTGGCTGCAGGTTTTCATTCCAACCAAGCAGGAGCACACCAGGCTCGACTCATTTAATCAGCTGAACTCACTCTTCAGTCAGCTGATTGGTTTGCATGTGTGCTCCTGCTTGGTTGGAATGAAAACCTGCAGCCACATGGCCCTTTGTGGAAAGAGTTTGACATGCCTGATTTAGAGCATGGAGAGTTGTAACCTGCTTTAACTTAAAAAAAAAAAAGTTTAGTCATGAAAATTAAATGTTAAAGAAAATAAAAAGAAATGTATTATTTTTTTTCATGTCTCTGGTTCAGGTCTGTCCAGATTCACGGAAGCATGAAGCAAGTAATTCCCCATTTTTCTCAGAACATTAATGTGGTAACCAAGGTCAGAGGACAACTGTTTGTGGTGTTTTGGGGAAAGCGGGAGTCACTTTGATAATGATGACACAGCGTTACTGTGGCAACCAAGGTCAGAGGATATGACTGTCTGACTCCCTAAACCCACAGATGGGTAACTGTCTGACCTTGTTTGTAGAACAACCAACTTATATGCTAATTCCATATGCTGTAGATGCATTAAATATGACCGTAGATGGTCATAGAGGCCTAATCTGTGAAGGTTTAATGACACGGAGGACGGTTTTCATAGAATTGTATTGGCATCATGCATCAGACAGATGTACTGATAATATTTTCAGTTTAAGATCCTGGACTTCTTGGCATTTTCTCCTCTGATGAGTTAACCATTGATTCTCCATAACATTTATACAATGACAGTTATAAAGACAGGAAAGGAAAACAAATCGATGTTGGGATGTTTAAGATCAAATTCTTAAAATGTCAGAAAAGTTTTAAGTGTGCTTATTTTAAGGAGTCAGTTCAGATTGAACTCATGAACATGAAGATGAAGTAAAAACCAGTCAGTAGATTTGGTAAAAGTCCCTCTGGGTGATTCTTCTGGTAGGCCTAACGGGCTAATACTCCTATAAGGCCTTTATAGATAATAATATACCAGTGAGTATCTTGGAGAGAGGACAACCCAACATTATTATACAGAATACAATGATGTGTCCCATAAACATCTCCAGAAATACATTTTAAGGCAGACTGATATGCAGAATTAAGAGGTTTGAGGTTTGAATCCCGGACTGACCTAAAAACAAGGTGATTTTGGAGAAATAACCATCCAAGTGTACTTTTTATTTCTGCTTGTAATACTTTCATGCTGTATATAGCAGATGCTCGTAATGCAGTGTTCTCGTTGTTAAACCCTTATCTTTACCAAACATCGGTTACACTTCCTTTCGCTGTCTCTTCAGTTTCTGTGCGTGGGCTCAAATCATCGAATCATCATCTTATCTTATCTTCGCTGTCAGTTGGCGCCAGTCTGTTCTGTTATTTCACAAAACTACAAAATAAACATTTTAATAATTACAAAGCATTCCTCTTTCGCCTCTTTATGTTCATTTCTTAGCTGATTAATAATTATTTTATCGTGTTCATCTTGTTGTCACGTTTCTCTTAAAGCACTCTGCAAGACTTTTTTTTACCACATTAGATGGTACAAATTGCTTTTATGTAGCTTCAGAATCAGTGTGGAGAAAAACACAAAGTTGTTCTGTCTCAATACAAAGAATATATACTGTATCTGAAAGAGAAATACACAAGTATAAAATGGTTTATGTCTCTGAGAATAAATGTTTGTATCAAAGTTTAAATTTGTTCAATGTGTATTTTCTAACTTTAAAGTGAGTGAATTGTTTCCATGTTGTGATTTCACTCTGAATTTGTCCTCAAGGTTTTAAAGTTAAGAGTTAAATTTTGACTTAAAAATGAAAATATAAAGTCGATGCTTTCATGTGAGACATAAGACACTTCTAACACATACAACAAAATTAAGTTTTTTAACTCTCAGTGACCAGCAGCAATAGAGAACAAGATAAAGGTATGGCACAAGAGGTTAGATGTATGTAAGTGTTGGAGAGCATTAGCAGCAGGTCTGCTGTCTTTCTATGCAAAGCTGTGGGGAAGAAGCTGTTCTTCAGTCTGTCTGTTGAGGCTTTGATGGCTCTATATCTGTGTCTGTATCTCTGGGGGAACAAACAGACCGAGAGCTGGTTGGTTTGGGTTTGTTACTGATGCTGTTAGACGTCTTGAGTAGAAGGATAACATACACTGTGTCAAAGGTTGGGAGCACAGTTTATACAATCTTTTAATCTCATGTCAGACTGCAAGACTCATTTTAGAAATTACATTCATATGTGACTAAATTGTTTTCTAGATTGGCAAATGTGTTCCCTGCCTGGATTATCTTCACAGTCACCTTTTTTTTTAAATTAATAAAGTTACATTTATATATCAAAGATATTCCATAGAGCCCCAGAATATATGTATATAAACCTGTAAATGTGCACAATGCGTCCTTTAAATAGAACTTGAAATCCCACCTTTGACGCCCCCAAGTGGTGGTGTGTGTGTGTCTGCGTCAATGGACTGAAATTCACCACAACTTTATCATTTACTAGAATAATGTAAAATGTTCAGGTGCGGTAATGCTGCACTTCATTTTTAAGTTAAAACCAATTAAACCGTTCATTCAGACAGCAGCCATTGTGTCTCTGTCAGTATTCGGTGTTTCCATATATGGCGGCACTGTGATGTCACAGCGTGGGCGTTGCATGTGGTTTTGTCTGTGAGGTTGTTGACTTTGAGGTTTCAAGTCATTTCTATCAGAGCCGTCAGCAACTTTAGTCTGACCTCGTTTGGCTGCTAGAGGAAACCAGAAACAATGCGTGTCAATCTGATAATTCGCCGGATTTTTTATCTGCTGCAGATTACTGTCAGAGCCGTCAGCACTTTTACCCAAACGCATCAAATATCACAAATTGAGGGTGGAGCTCCACGGCCTCGACAGCGACACCTGGAGGCTCCAATGTTCATTACACGCCAGAAGACTATTGCACTATGCATTTACATCAAATCCAGCGTTGTGTTGTCATTTGAATGGTGGCAGTCTGTCCATGCTGCAGCAGTCGTCCTGTAAGAAGTTCAATTGCTACACAGTCTTTTGGTTTCTGATGAGTCCTTCAATGCATTTAACTCCAACTCACCTCTACCTCAAACCACCACCACTGAAGCCCCCTGTGTTGCAGATTTGGTCCAGAGTGGGGCGCCAGAAGAAAGACCACATTGTTCACCAAACAGGTCTTACACTTAGCTGGACTTTGAGCTGTTTGGATGGATCTTGTGAGAAGTACAAATCTGTTTATCTACATTCAGTTTACAGTTTTCATGGCTAAAATGTTCCCAGTCTAACACAACAGTCCTGTAGTAAGTACATCTAGTTTTAAAGAGCTGTAGATTCAACTTTATCTTGTTTGATTTGATGATTTTTACTTTTCTAAAAGCCTTGTTTCACCAATCCAGACAATTTATTCTAACATATAAAGAAGTTTACAAGACTAAGCATCAACTTCTGAATCATTACGACTGAAACTAAAAGACTCCAAAGGCACCAAGAAGTTATCCCAGTTCGTACATTACAGGCATGTCAGACAAGAAGGCCGCTGCAAAACCAAGAAGAGCTTTTAAAAAACAAAATAATAAATGAATGAACCAGATGTGCTGTTTTCTGTCCTTCTGGTTCCAGTCAGCAGTCGGTCAGCAGACATCTGAATCAAATTAAACTGATTAATAACTTTAAGAGACAAATTAAAATTTTGACCTCATGGTAGCACTTGACTCGAGGTCAGTAGTCCGACGGTCCTTCAGCACAGACAACTAAACCAAAATCATGAGTTTTTACATTTTAAAGGGCACATTCACAATTTCTCAAGTGTGTCTTAAAACAACAGTGAGTTTTCCAAATGAACTAAAGTGTGTTTATGTGTGTGTAATGATTCCTCCTGTTCATACTGAGCATTAGATCCTTCATAATGTTTACCATGGAAGTGATGGAGGACTAAACCCACAGTCCTCCTTCTGTGGAAACATGGATTTAAAAGTTGATGTAAAGTTAATATGAAACTTCAGCGTCTGAATGAGTCAAATCTTCATCTTCTATGTTTCAACGTTACAGTGTTTTTAGTAGCAAAGTCTTTTTGTTACTATACTTCCACCACAGCTCAACAGGAAACACTAAGAGGGAATCTGATGCTAAAAACACTGTAAATGTGTCAGATATCACTGATATGATTAACTCACACTGCCGAAGCTCAATAGAAGCTGATCAGATACTTTAAATGACTGTGTGGATAGTCAGTATGAACAGGAGGAATCATTACAGAGTCTTTACCTGTTCATATGGACACCTGACTGCTGGTTTAAGACACTGAAATATCATGAACTGGTCCTTTTAAAAGGCTCCTCCAGCAGTTTACTGATGGATTTCACTCTTATAACATTGGGGGTCTCACAAAATACAGACTTTTAACAGTAATTGTGAAGATCTTTTGGTCTTCAGTCGCTTTCCCATAATGCACTTGAACAGTTCAACAGGGAACACTAAGAGGTGCTAGAAAGACTGTAAATGTGTCAGATATCACTTTATCTTTAACTCACACTGATGAAGATCAATAGAAGCTGATCATCATCACTTCCATTGAAAGCACATTTGAAGGAGATGTTTTAATAGTCAGTATGAACAGGAGGAATGATTTCAGAGAGGAAAACCTGACTGATGGTTTAAGAAACACTTGAAATATTGTGAACTTGTCCTTTAATTCTCTGACCACAAAGAAACCGTTTCTTTATGTAAGGATCGAAAGTAGGTAACAATATAGGAGGCAGGGAAGGGCTGTATTGGTTGTGAGCGATATGAACTCATTCCTGGATGTCAGAGCTTTTGTGGTTGACACAGAGACCACAGCAGAGTTTCACACGTTAGTTCAGAAAGCCCCTGGTGCAGCTTCAGCTTCACCAGTGGCTCCATCTGAATTCACTGTGAAGGTGTTTCCAGTCACTACGGCGACAGCGGCAGTGGTGGCAACGGCGGTCCTAGAAAGACAGAAAGCTCCCCTTTGATGAGTGCGAACGCTGAGGATGATCACGTACATCCAAACCACAACACACTGCTTCCTCAGGGGGAAACTTCTGATTTATAGTGACCCCCTTTGTCATTTTTTCTCTGTCTGAGGTTGGAGTAAGAAGGTAAATAGTTGGCACAATTTCTAGGAAAGGTGACATCACCCCTCCCACCCCCTTTTTTTTAATGCTCTTGTTATGATGATGCATGCAACCCTTTTTTAAATAAAATTAGCTTAAAATGTTTGACTCTCTTCGATCACTGTGATGTTTAATCTCTCAGCTCTGTAAGTAACTTGTTCTTTCTGCAGTTTGAGCAGCTCTGAGATCAGATTTCCAGTGTAGCTGCTGTTAAAACCTGCAGAAACCTTGAATCAGCATATCTGATATGTTGTTTTCACGTTCAGCTGTGAGATGCTTTGATATAAAACCAAACTTAAAGCGTGAATGTTTCGAGCTCACTCTGATATTTATCACAGAGTTGCATAAAATAACTCTGCTATTCTGTCTTTTTATCAACACTGTGGTAGACACCACTCGATGCAGGCTGCAGGTCTACATGTGATCTAGAAGATGATCTGGTCTGATAGCTGAAACAGGAGAAAGACTTTAACAAAGGGAAATGGAAAGTTTGAAAAGACACATATGAACCGTTCTCTGTCCAGATAACACGTATGATAAATGAGTTCATGTTCCAGTATTCAATATAAAAGAGATGAATGATGAACAGGGTCAAACCTAAGTTACAGAGTAATGATGAAGTATGGACTGAATACTGAAGAAGAAAAGAAAGCTGCTCATCTGTGAGTGTTGTGGAGTTGAGCTTTGGGTGAGTGGTCGGTGCCGTCGTTCGTGTTCTGGGTTTGAGACCTGACGTGAGATTTGAAAACATTACTGTCACGCTTATTTCCACTTTTATTCAAACACTAAAACAAACAATTGTACTGCCTCAGCAAATCCAGATACTACGATCTCTGCTCATCACTACTCCAAACACTAAACTCAGGCCTGCACTCATGTATTAAATAAATGTCATGTTGGATTTATGAAATTAGCACAATTGAACCTTTTGGACATAATTAGAGTTGTTGTCTGTGAGGAGGGGGGCGGGGGGGGGGGGGGGGGGGGATGTTATGCAGAGATGAAGCAACCTTTCTCATTTAGTGGCTGATAGTCTAAAGATATTAAGCTCATCCTTTGCACCACAGATGTATTCAAGAGTTAGTTAAAATGATATAAAACAGGAGTTCCATCATAGCTGAGTGGTTACAGTCATATCTGTTGCATGTCAAACCCATTTCTCTTTCTGTTCTTCCAATAAAGGCAAAAAAGACCCAGACTTACTGTATGTATATAAAATAGTACAATGAAGACCCATATGTGTTTATCACACCTCTGAGTACTTTATGTAATTATGAGAAGTGAATCTGAAGAAGCTGCAGCGTTCTTTCCTAATAAAGTCACATTAAAATCATTTCAGTGAGCGATGATTCATTTTAAAATGTTCCTGCAAACCAACCAGCAGCTGATTGAATAGACGGTCTGTTCACACGCAATCATTTTAAACCGGTGATGATTTCAAACTGTGTCGGCGACAATTGATCAGAAAACAATCACTGTGATGACATTTTATCTTTAATTTATCTCTTCACTAACCCTAACCCTTTATTTAGTCAGTAGCTGGCAGGAAACAGAGAAGGGGGGGGGGGGGTTAGGGTTGGGGTTGGGGTTGGTGGGGGGGTGGTTATGACCTGCAGCAGGTCTCTGGTTGGGTCTGAACCCGAGACCCTTTATGTGGCATTCGCTCTAACCGCTCGACCACAAGGGCGCTCTCACTGCAACCATACCACCCTAACTCTAACCCTACCATTCATCTCCACACTGAAGCTCTGCTCAACTTTAAACGGTTGATTTTATGTATTAATTATTTTTTAAAGCTATTTTTACAATGTACTATTTTCACAGTATTGCTATATTTATTTTCCATCTTCTATCACATGAACTTTCACTTTCTTTTTTCCTTTTTGTTTCTGTTTAACACTTCGCTCCTTTTAACGTGAACCCTGCTGTACTGTATGTAATGTCTTTTATTATAAAGCACTTTGAGCTGCTTTTATTGTACGAAAGGTGTTATCTAAATAATGTTATTATCATTATTATTATTATCATTATTATTATTATTATTATTATTATTGTTGTTAACTATTTCAGTGTTTTAAGGCAAAGCAGCTTTATTTATATAGCTTATTTATTGCATACACAGTGGAAACTCAATGTGCATTACATACAACATTTAACAGTAAGAATTGGAAATGAAAAAACATAAAAACATGCAATTTGAGAAAAAACAAAGTGCAGAAAAAGAGAAAGAATAGAGCATTAAATATGAGGCTGTAGCATAAAATAATGATTTGATTTGCTTTAAAAAGGTCATAGAGTGAAAATGAAAGATTTACATTTAACATCGACATTTGCATGACGGCGACCCTGAGCAGATACTGGAGGTGACATCACACCTGCCAACTTTCCAAACTTCCCAGCTAACTGTGCATCATGATTGCCGTGATGCAGAGACCCCCGCCCCCACCCGTCACCGCCCCCCTCTCTCTTTCTGCTGAGTTGCTTGAGTAGCTTGAGTTGCATGTGATGCAGAAAGCGAGCTGCAGCAGTCTGACCTGGTTTACAGTCATGTTGTGACTCATCATTATCACGTATGTTGTGTTCTTCTTTTTTTTTTTGTTTTTTTTTTCAGCCCACGCTGCCAGCTCGGCTCTGACCTGGTTTGAGTGACGGGTCGATGCTTATCAGAGATCCAACTCACTTCCTGCTTCCTGTGACAGTTTTCAGACCCCAAAAAAACTTCTCACAGCAGATTCTCTTCATTCGCACCTCGCTCACGTTTTTAAGGAAATCTGTTTATTCTTATTATCAGAGTGGTAGTGTGTCATATTTTATATTTGGTTTATCTGAGCTGCACACAAACACAACACAAATGGCCCAAAATAAATATTAAAAACATCACTATAAATATATAATTATAACAAAAACCTCTAAAACAACACAAAATCTTCATTACAAGATTTTAAAAACTTAAAAAGCCGTCAAACTCTTGCAGACTGATGATGATGATTCCAGTAATCGAGGTCAGTGGGTTAATCAGGTTCGTTGTGAGTCAAGGTTTTTATTATTTGTAATTTATTTAATAACCTATAATGAATTAAATGCACTGCAGCACAACAGCAAAGACAAACCTGCTGCTCTACCAGACTTACTGACTCTGTTTTGTCCTGAAGCATTTTATTATAATGCTGTTTAAACAACATTATAATTAAGTTAATTATTCCAAACTTATTGACAGACTGAGTGTTTACTGAGCAAACACTTGGTTTTTACTCAAATAGACTTTACCTTTGAAAGCAGAAAAACACTCTAAATACACCTGAACATATTGTTTTTCTTAAAGCGACCCAGAATGGACACAAATAGAAATGATTGTGCAGCTGGTGCATATTGTTGTGCGTACTGTACTGTAGGGGGCATTAAGGGTTAAATATGATCATCTTGCATTATTGCAGTATAATAATACAGAATGCACTCTGCTCTCAGCAAGATTCATTAAGGATTCATCACTTGATTTTTAAATATATTTGAAATACAGTCCGACTGTTTCATAATTTCTACACTTGGAGCATCCTGCATGTTTTCTGACTGCAGGAGTCAAAGCTGGAACCTAAAACCAGACTCTCACATCAGACTGTAACCATGAGATGTATTATATCTGATTGTTTATTAAACTCTATTTTACCTCGAAAGACCATTGAGGAGAATATTAGGAAGGTAGATAGAAAATAAAATGATGAATAAATACAAATACACAGATCAGTTAAATGAAGGTGTGAGGTACAGTAAGGCCTTTGAGCTGTATTAGTGGTAAAGAATCTCATTTTAAGGACTTTTGCACATCGTTTTGCAGCAGTAACCTATTCTGTGTTAAAGAGATTAAATATAAAGTGGCAGTAACTGTAGTAAAAGTTTTATATATGAATAAAGACCAATGCTGATCTGGACTGTACATTCATATTCCACTATGTTGTTTCTTTAGATTATATTGCATCTAATGAATGAAGCTATATTTAAACATGGCTCTGCAGTCAGAGGTCAAAGGTCAAGCTGGATGTCGCATGTCGTTGACCTCAGAGTCTTGTGCATGTTCAGGTTGGCGGAAGATGCTGATTTTGTTGTTGATGTTCAGAAACATGTTGAGCTTTGTTTCTGTATATTAAACAGAAACTGAAATCTTTGAGCTAACGTGAAGCGTCTGCTGCCAGAGTCTGAACTCAACCACAAACCTCGTCTCACTGCTCTCACTCAGATATTCACTATCAACATGTTTGCAAATTGCCAAATACATGAGTTGTTTTTTCTCATATTGATTCATGTGGCTTAAAATCAGTTTAAGATTCATGTGAGAAGTGTATTGTCATATGCATGAAGAGGTTCAGACGATGCAATGACATTCTTACTTTGCTGCTGATATAAAGGTGAACACAACAACAATATATTAGAATAAAAAAAGATTGAAAAACAGACTAAGAGGAATAAAATTAAGCTAGATTAAATAAGCAAGAGAAGTGCAAAAAACCTGAGTTCATTTATAAAGTGACAGCATTAGTGGTGAATTCAGTATTTAGTGTGTTGTGTTGTTCAGGAGCCTGATAGACTGTGAATAGAATGGTCGGGGGGGGGGGGCAGACACCCTCTCTACATTTAAGAGTAGGCTTAAAACTTTCCTTTTTGATACAGCTTATCGTTAGGGCTCTTTGAGTTCTTAGCTTATGCTGCTATAGGCTTAGACTGCCGGGGGACTCCCATGATGCACTGGGCTCCTCTCTCCTCCTCCCTCTCTCTCTCTCTATCCATCCATCTATATCCATTAACATTCATGTTCTATTAATGCATTCAATAAGCTAAACTTCTTCCCCGGAGTTGTCTGTGCTTTCTGGTCTCACAGGTAATCTGGGCCTGTAGATGTCCGGATGACAGATTCCAGTCCCGGACCTTCAATGTGCTTCTCTCTCCTCTATCCTTCCTCTCTCTCTCTTCTCTACTCCAACCGGTCCAGGCAGATGTTCTCCCACTCTGAGTCTGGTTCTGAGGGTTCTTCCTGTTAAAAGGGAGTTTTTTCTCTCCACTGTGTCTCATGTGTGAATGTTGGGTCTCTTTAAAGTTAAAACCTGAAGAGTTTGGTTTAGAACCTGCTCTATGTGTAAAGAGCCTTGAGATGACTCGGTTGTGGTTTGGCGCTATACAAATAAAGATTGATTGATTGAGATTGAGTCTGTTTGACATAAAGTTTAACACCCGGGCCTTAAAGAGACAGGAGCTAAAACAGCCTGTTAATAGACAGAGGCTGAACTGAGCGGCTGCATAAAGGACCAGTAGAAGATAAATAAGGAGTTTTTATACCAGTAGAGACTCAGAATATTAATATAGAGATGGAGATGTGAAGTGACTCCAGACTGCTGGGTGATGAAGGGTTAAACAAGCAGGATCCTGAATGGAAAACATATTAAAATACTGAAAAGCAAGAAAGAAAGAAAGATGCTCTTGTTTGATCATTACGTAAAAAAAACAAAAACAATTTCCACTTCATGAGACTTTCGTTTTTTCTCTACTTTTACTCTTTGTGGTTAACTGTGTGCAGGTTTACTGAAGAGAAGTGCAAAGCTGCTCACTGATAATACTGAGCCCCTAACCCCGAACCCGAACTATCGATAAAAACTATTCAAAGCATCCTCACTTCATTTTTAGTGCCTAACATGTTTACACAGGTCTGTATAAATATCTGCAACATACGTGACTTTAACTTTGAGGCTCCTGTCATTAAACTACCTTCTGAAATTCTGGTGCTTTCCATTAGATGAGACTTTTTCCTACACCAGATTTCAGAGGGAAATGTTATTTACTCTACTACACTGACATTACATTAAAGCTGATGTTAGTAGTTTCAATATTAGATTTTATACACCTCAGCTATGATGCATCGCAGCACTATGAACTATGAAACAATGCCCACGGTGTTTGAGATAATCTCCTAATCTGATCAGTTTGAGGGTGAAAGTGTCAGCTCATCAGTACAAGTGTGATACTTTGAATCAATGCTCCTCACTCCTTCAGTTCAGCTTTTTGATGATGTTAAGACTCTGCACAACAATCACACGATATGCATTTATATAACGTGATGTTTTAAGGTGAAGACTTCAAACTGACCTAGAAAATCTGCTGCATCTTTTTTTTTTTTTTTTTCATCTGCAGAATAATTTTCACCTCTTGATCGACTCTGAAAGTGGGTCGAACATCAGGTCTCGTCATGCATGCTGGTCTCTGTGGTTTCCAAAGAGGGGAAGATCAAATAGACAACGATAGAGAAAGAAGAGAGACGGTGACATCATCAGAGGAAGTACAGCTGTGGCGCTCAGTATAAATATCAGCGCTTCACCAGGTCGTCCATCAGAGCACCAGCGAAGAAGAAGAAGAAGAAGAAGAAGAAGACCTGAGCCTTTGCAGAAAGCAGCAGAAGTGTGTTTGTCAGCAGTCAAACACCACAGAAGAGATAAAAACACCGTCTGACCTCCATCCAGGTTACAGCTTCTGTCCCGAACCTCCGTCTGAGCCTGAGGAGCCTGCAAACCGAACAGGATCCACCGAAGTCTGGAGGATCTGCAGAAGAAGAAGAACCAGAAAAGAAAAGAAGGAAATTTGAAGTGAGAAGAGTCGAAGCATCAGAATGTTTTCAGTGTCAAGCTCCTGCAAGATGACGGTAAGAAGCTTTGATTTCGATGGTTCTTTAAATAATTTGGAGTTTTTAAAGTGTTGATATCTCGCTGCTCTCACCTCATGATCTATTAGAGGCAAGTTAATTATAGAGAGCTTTTAATACTAACTAATTTTGACCAATTAATTACAATCATAGGGTAAATAAACTGTACTTATATTGCACTTTTCTAGTTACTATGACAACTCAAAGCTCTTTTACACACTGATGGAGAAGCTGCTCATCAGGAGGGAAACTAACATTCATTGGTGCAGCAATCAGGAGCATATTTGGGGTTCAGTTAATAAAAGTGAGGATAAGATAAATTTGGATTTAATCATAAAAAGGCATTCATTGGGGTTCAGTACCTGCTCTACCTCCTGAGACACGGCTGCAAAATCAAAAGACAGTTAATAAAAGTGTGGATGAAATAAAAGTGGATAAAATCATCAGTCAGTAGCAGCAGAAAAGCAAATATACGGAGGCCTGAGGATGCCAATATTACATTATATACATTATATATATTAATAATTAACCAATGAGCTGTGAGATTAGTCCTTAAAACTGAATATTACCTCATTATTTAGTCATTTTTACTTCCATAGAAACAGTATTTATATGTAGATGAGGATCAGAACAGGGCTTGTGATTGGCTGAAGGGTGAAAAGTGACATTATGAGATAAAAATTAAACAATGAGTTGAGTTTAGATTCAGTTTCATTCGTTTATTCATATCATTATTTGTTTTTTACCTCTGATTTATTTGTTTTACGACTTTTGTGTCGTGCTCCCGGGTGAAATTGACCCCGTCTGTTTTGACTGTTCCTTCTTTCCTTCCTTCCTTCCTTCTTTCTTTCCTCCATCCATTGCTGCACAACAATCTCATAAAATACAGTTTATTATTATATTTTATCCCAATTTATGATTTTTTAAATTTTATACCTCCTCAAACACCTTTATTTATTTGTTGTAATTATAGATAGTAAGAATATTTGAGCTTTAACTCCTTAAACCTTTTAAATTAGATGAAGTGAGTCTCTATTGTATTTTAATTAAAATGTGAACTGCTGTTGAAAACCATTATCAGAGAGTGAAAGTGTGACGATTCTTACTTCCTCTTCCTCAGGCCGCCTGCATGATGGCGATGATGATGATGATGATGATGATGATGTCAGAGGTGACAGCGATGCCAAAAGGAGCCAAACATCATCACCCGAGGGAGCACAAGGATTCATCCCTGGAAACCGTTCCGCTGCAGCTCGACTCCAACACGATGGTTCCCTCCAAGATCATCAGACCGCTGGAGAACTCCTCCATCTCCCCCTGGACGTACAAGTATGGAGAACGCACACACACGCACACATATAAACACACACACATAAACACACACTTTCTGCACAACTAAAACCAAAGAATCAGAAACGCTGCGTCAAACATTTATCTATAAATTCATCATCAGTCCTTTAAGAATGAGACAAGAAGCAGAAACTAAGTGTGAAAACATTCAGGGCAGCACACACACACTCACACACACACACAGATTTTAAAAAAGCTCAACTAACTTTAAAAACCAAAACTTTGACTGTTGTGTTGTTTATTGTTGCCATGATGACAAGGTTGGTCTAACTGTAACCTGACCTTAACCATAGTGTCACATCATTAAACATCATTATTCATGAATTATTAAATATAAATAATTAACTTTTAAAGTGACTAAGATGAACCAAAATCAAATGTCTAAACTTTGACTAAAGACTAAATATAAAATATAAACTGATCCAGCCGTATTTTCCTTTAACCCACATGGGTGTATTTAACTCACATGTCTTGTTTGTCCCTCGTCTCTCTCCGTCCACGCAGAGTGAGCCATGACCCGTCTCTGCACCCCGCCATGTTGTCGGAGGCTGTGTGTGTGTATCGTGGCTGTCTGGATAAAGAAGGTCTGGTGGATGAGAGCCTGGAGTCTAAACCGATCATGCACCAGGTCATGCTGCTGCGCCGGGTCCGATCACCGGGAGAGACCAACTACCACTACCGCCTCGAGTCCCGCCTCATCGCGGTGGGCTGCACGTGCGTCCGACCCATCGTCCAGTACCAGTGAGACCGGAACTAGCAAAGTGAAGCTTCCGTGCGGAAGATCAATAACGCCGAATACATGATAAAAAAACTACACACTTGTTTGATGTGAAGTTAAAGTCAAATTAATGACTTTATTTTGTCTTCTCACGATTCAACAAGTAAAAAATATGACTTTTTATCTTCTTTCGAGATAGAATATCGTACTGTAGTTTTAATAATTCAGGTCAAAATTTGTATGAAGGAAGTGTATGTGTGCAAAATATTAATAATATCTTTATTTTTTGCAGAAATATGTTTACATGAAACCAAAAACGTGTTGATCAGTGAGGAAAAATATTATAGTATGACCTAAAACTGAATAAAATAATTAAACAAATTACATTATACCAACAAAAGTATTAATAGTGTGAAGTTTACCAAGTTTACCAACCCAGATAAATATAGTCAGGAACCACCAAATAAATACATAAAAGTTGGATTACATCATCTTTTTGACTGCTGCAGTGTTACAATACTCAGAATCAATGAATTAGCAGTTGTAGCATCTCATAATTTATACTTCCTGTTTAACTCTTATTTCATCAGTATGTAACGTATATTTTGTTGTATTTAAGTTTATTTAAAGTGTATTTAAATATTAATAACTTTGATGACTGTTGGTATTTATTGGTGATGAGAGTTTATTGTTAATGTATTTATAGTTTTAATGTTCTGTCGTTGAATGTTTCACTCAATGAAATAAAAGCAAAGAAAAAAGACGTAAAGTGTCATAATTTTTTATTTTTTTCAATTTTAAAATATAGTGTGATTTCTGTACATTATCATCATCATCATCATCATCATCACGTTGCCAAGGAAACAGACACACACACACACACACACACACACACACCGCTCCAACTGTAAACACTTTACATACAATAGATTATCAGTTACTCATCATTATTCATCCGTTTATATAAGCAGAGCAGAGGGAGAGCTTTGATATATTGATTATTGGATTATTGTATTGATAAGTGATCAGCGGTTTAGCTAATGTTGCTAATGTTGCTAACCACATGAGATAACTAGCAGTAGCGCTATCGGACGGGTTTCTCTCTCTCGTTAAGGTCTGGGAGAAAAGTGAAACATGAGTTATTATTAATTGGAGGGTTTAGTTTCTGTGTTTGAGGAGAAATGAGAATCGCTGCTCACATTTTTTCATTTGATCATTTTCTTAAGACATTGAAACAAGTTTTTGGTTTTAAAATCGTCCAAATTAAACATTAAACTCCAGATTTGAACGACACGTAGCAGCGTTTTTCTGATCTTTTTACAGCCGTCACACATCGACAGCGTCTTTAAGGTCTGAGTCGGTTTAAGGGAATCGGTGTAAACCTCACGACTTACTGCTGAGTCCAGTTTCAGTCATTTGTGTCTCTTAAGATTAATTTTAACCTTCCTGTCGTCCCCTCGGGTCAAATTGACCCCGTCTCTTTTGACTGTTCCTTCTTTCCTCCCTTCCTCCCTTCCTTCCTTCCTTCCTCTATTCCTTCCTTCCTTCCTCCCTTCCTTTCTCCCTCTTTCTTTAATTTCGTTCTTTCCCTTCCTTCCCTCTTTCTTTGCTCCCTCCTCCTTCCATACTTCTTTCCTTCCTTCTTCCCTTCCTCTTCGACTTCCCTCCTTACTTCTTTCCTTCCTTCCTTCCTTCCTTCCTTCCTCATTTCTTTCTTCCTTTCTTCCTTGACCTGAGGACAACAGGAGGGTTAAATGAGGTTTTTCTACTTCTGGAACAACATTTAGGTTCAGGTTTCACTTCAGCTCTCTGTAAAGACGTTTATATCACAGTTAGCCTCGTATCTCCTCTATGAACGACTTTATCTGGTGTTTGAGTCAAATCTGAATTCATAGAAATCGGTTAATAATCATCATGAAGAAGATGTTTGTAGTTTCATACAGATGCCACCAAACAGCCAGACTTCACTGATCAAACCTCTCTGGATGTGGTTTTACAGTGATTGTAATGACCTAATCTGTCCAGCAGATGGAGCCGTTTCCCTCCGTCTGATCCAGGACGGAGTCGAACAGCCGATGGTTTTATTGGCGGGAACATTTTAGACGTAGACGAAGACGACGAGAAGCCACATCGTCTGTTTTCTGGACTGTTCTGGTCACGTTTCCTTTGTGTTGTTCGAGTCCGGTTTGGTTTGGTTTGGGTTAGATTGAATCCTCGGTACAAACACAGTCACACACACTTGGCACTGTTGGCATGGCAACAAAGCACAGTAAAACCCCTGTGAACCATCTCAAGATGACCGAATCTGCAGCGTCCTCAAGTTTCAGAGCTTCTCTCGTTAGAAACAGTTTATCTCATTAAAAACAGTCCTGGTGAACAGAGGAGGTCCAACGGCCGGACTCAGCTCGGTCCTCCTCCTCCTCCTCCTCCTCCTCATATTCTTCTTCTTCTTTTTCTCTAACTCTTTTCAGAGTCACTTCCAGTCAGTCTCCCAGTCGGAGCAACGCCGGTTTCCCGGCTAATCAACTCTCAGCTCATCAGCCCGTTAAAGTGGCTTCCAAATAAAGTTCAGCTTGTGTTGTGATCAGGCCATCAAGACACCTGGAAGACAGCAGGAGTTCACGGTTAGCTTGCTGATAACACATGCTAACATGCTAATATGCTAACATGAGCCACTACACAGCACAAAGTCCAAATAGTCTTGATATTTAATTGAGAAAACCAAGTAATGTTTTAACACGAATCCCAATAAAGTAACTCTGCAGTGTTTTATGAAGCACATTTTGTATTAATACCAGTTTAATCAGCTCATCACTGACAGTTTGGTCCTTTTCCATCAGGATAAACAGGAGAATATTTAATTATAAGGCCAAATGTATGTGGACCACACACTTCCCTGGTTTGTAACCCTTTTTCCTAGTCTGGTGTGAAAGAACTACAAAGAGACTTCAACCCATAGAAAGGCATAATTCAACACTTTGGGACACATAAACACCCACAGAGCTCTTTATTAGGAACAGCTGCACAATCTAATCGAAGTTTATACATTTCCAGCTTTTCTTGACATTAACTTTATATTTATTATTGAGATTGTAGTGTGTTGTGTTGTACTAAAGTGTATTATACTGAAAAAGTGTTCCTGATATTTTGTCCACTTTGTTATTATACATTTATTTATCATTTTAATTTATTCACTAAACATTTTTCACTTTTTTCTATCAGTCACTACTTCATTTCTTTAATAGTTGTGTTTTACTTGATGTTATAAACAGTTTTTATTCTATTTGTTAGTTTCTTTTACAATTAACTATTTTTATTGTTATTTCTATTATATCGTATACTTCGTCTTCTTTGGTTATTATCTGTTTGTCCTTTGTTGTGTATTACTGTGTATGTATCTATGTGTATTTGTGAATGTGTGCATGTATTGACTGTGAGCCGAATTTCCCCAATGAGATTAATAAAGCATCAATCAATCAATCAATCAATCAATCAATCAATCAATCAATCTTATATTACATTAATGTTTTCATTTCTTTCCTCTTTCTTTTCGGTTCCTTTGCTCTATCTTCCTTTTATGTGAAGCACTTTATGTGAATGTCATTTATTTTGTTTTAAATCACTTTGAGCTGCATTTATTGTATGAAAGCTGCCTTACAAATAAAGTTATTATGAGGGAGGCAAACTATGAGGAGCACTTTTCACTATGACCTCAATAATAAACATAAAGCAGAATTATCACCTTTCTGACAATGATGTTAACAAAAACTGAAAATGTATAAACTTAATAAAAGTAGAATTTAAAGTAAAGCTGTTGTATTGGATTGGGTTGTATTGGACAGATGTTTCTAATAAAGTGCTTGATGAGTTTATGAGTGAATCTAAATCTCATGTTTGTGAGTTCAGTGCAGAGCTGGAGTCAAGATGCAGTTAGCTTAGCTTAGCTTAGCATAAAGACTCGAAGCAGATGGGAAAGTTAGCCTGTCTCCATCCAAAGCTCAAAAATACACCAACATCTGTAAAGTCCCTGATTCACATGTTGTATTCTGTTTGATTTCAACTTCAAGCTTTAATAAACACACAAACATGAGCATGTGTCCCAAAATGTCAAATTATTCCCTTTTAGAGACATTTTTCCTTTTTAAACCTCATTTATATTTGTTATTGGACCACCGTCTTCATATTTTGTCTCAGTACATCTACCCAGAATCCCTCCTCCTCCTCCTCCTCCTCATCATCATCATCCTCCTCCTCACCTCCACACTGTGCTTATCCTGAAAGACACAAACACAAAAAACAAAGCTCCCGTTAGAGATTCATTCAGCTGAAAACACAACGTGAAACATCTCATCTCATAAAAGGACAGAAGAAGAAGGAGTGAAACCCGCGTCCTCACCTCCTCCTGCAGCCTCTCCTGTGATGCGTTCAGGTGCATCTGCCTCTGCTCCTTGTCGGCGTCAGCGCGGTGCTCCTGACGCTCTTTGGTCTGAGCTTTCTGAGCCACTTCACGCTCATGCTCTCTCCTCTCCGCCAAGTGCTTCAGCATCTCCGCCTCGTGACACTAGAAGAAGAAAATTTACAGTCTGTGTGTTAATTCTTTGCTTCTCCTCCCAACAGAATCACTTTTAGCAGATTTTAGAGGATCGATAGTTTCTTATTGGTGATATCTTCTTATTTGAAATGCTATGGATGTTATCTGTTGTTTCTATAGATTTTAATTTCTCATAAAAACTGTAATATAACTTTTGGGGTTCCTCAGGGATCAACTGTCGAGCCACTGCTTTTTAATCAGTATATGTTTCCTCTTGCTTGAGTCATCAGGAGAAACATGTTTAAAATGGATTGAAGTTCATTTCTTTTTGATTTATTACTTTACCAGATGTTTAAAAAGGTTCGATGTTTCTAGAGTTCATTCCTTACTTTATCAGATAGAGAGCATTGTAATCATCACACCTGTTAAGATTCTCACTTCAGCTGTTTTTCAGATGATTAAAAGTCAGATTTATTGATAAACATCACATAAGACCTAAAGTTGAATTGTGAGACAGACGTCAAAGAGCTTTCTTGTCTTTTGGCTCAGGTTAAGTCCTGGAGAGTTTTAATGTATGAGCAGAAACATGACATTTCTTTCTTTATATGCTTTTAAGCTTGAAATGACTGATTGTGTCTCCTGATGATATAAGAACTACCAGTAGCGTTTTTCATGTGTATTTTAGATATCAGATATATTTTTACAACTTCAACCAACATAAAAACTGAAATATTAGATAAACTGTATGTTTAAAGACTTAACCCCAAATGAAAGGGTAAGAAACATCTGTATTGTCTTTAAGTCAATCTGAAAACAGCTGAGGCTAATGCACATGTTTATATCCAGTAGGGGGAAGAAGGGAGGAAGGGAGGAAGGAAGGAAGGACGGGAGGAGGAAGGAAGGAAGGGAGGAAGGAGGGAGGGAGGAGGGAAGGAGGATAGAAGGGAGGGAGGAAGGACAGACAGAAGGAAGGAAGGGAGGAGGGAGGGAGGAAGGAAAGGAAGGAAGGAAGGACGGAGGAAGAAGGAACGAAGGAAGGTAGAACGGAGGGAGGAAAAAAGGAAGGAGGAAGGAGGGAAGGAAAGAAAGAGAGAAGGAGGGAGGAAGGACAGACGGAAAGCAGTAAGGGAGAAGGGAGGGAGGAAAGGAAAGAAGGAAGGGAGGAAGGAAGGAAGGACGGAGGAAGAAGGAACGAAGGAAGGTAGGACGGAGGGAGGAAAAAAGGAAGGAGGAAGGGAGGAAGGAAAGAAGGAAGGAAGGAAAGAAGGAACAGTCAGGGTTAGGGGTTGGGCTTAGGGTTGGGGTTAGGTTTAGGGGTTAGGGTCGGGGTTGGGGTCGGGGGGTTAGGGGTTACCGACCTTCCTTCTCTCCTGAGCAGCGTCCAGCTTCTTCTGGATCTCCTCCAGTGAAGGTTTCTGGCGAGGCGGCGTGGTCAGCTCAGGTCCGCCGTCGAAGGTCGGAGGCTTCAGGATGACCTCGAAGGCCTGACCGCTCGTCCGCTTGCTCAGCTCAATCACCTCCATGTCCCGGATGTTACACAGGTTCAAGTCCACCACGCCTGCAGAGGGAAGAAGAGAAGAGAAGAGAAGAGAGGACAACATGAGCCAGGTGAACAATACTTCTTTCTTGTTTTTATGGTGAAGCCTTTGCAACGTTTAAATGATAATAAAATACATCTTGAATCTTGGATCTTGATATCTGTATGGTGTCACTTCCTGTTTGTAGCTCCTGTTTTATTCTGAAGTTGTTCTCCCTTTGTGTATTTAGTTAGTTTTACTTAATGTGTTTCACCTGCCTTAGTTTATTGCCTCATGTGTTTCACCTGTGTCCTGTTTAGTTATTACCTCATTATGTCTATATAGGTTTTGGTTTTCAGTTCAGTCTTTGTCCCAGTCTCTGTGGTTTTTTTTACTGTGTAGAGTTATTCTGCCAGTGTTGCCTTTTGAGTTGTTTATTCTTGGTTTTGGCCCTTTTCTGTCCTGAGACTGTCTGCCTGTTTGGGTCCATCTGTGCTACTCACTGTGACATATGGGAGTGAAAGTCTATGATGTTGTTTTAATGACTACAGGAAAAGTATCAGGTTGTAAAACTAAAACTTAAAGATGTAATTTAGAGGATAATTCTACTTTTATAAGTTAATTTTATGACTTAAATCTCTTTGAACATTGTTCTCTTACACAACATACAGATGAGAGAAGATCTGAGTTGATGAAACATATCAATAAACTCATCTTAGTCACTTTAAAGTATTATCTGACACTTAATAAACTTAACCAGCAGCATTGAGTGATTTGTTGACACTCATTGAAGCTTTTTGACCCTTTGTTTTGCTTCTCAGGTTTCTCTTCCTTAGTGGAGAAGTCAAGTTGGACCTTTTTCACTACTCAAGGCCTTTAATTGTCCTTTTTGATCCTTTCAGGTAGAGTTTGGTAGTAATACTATTTAATAAGGCTTGAGAAGATCTTCATATTTATAATTTATGGATTTGCATTTGTAGAATATATTGAAATAGTTGGACCAAAACACTGTTAACTAAAGCTCAACTTCTAGATTTCTTCCTGAGCTTCTCCTCCCATTTTGTAACATTTAGGTCATGTGATTGCAACTGAGAAACTCATCTGACACTGATGAAGTAAAATACAGTTGAAAAGACAAGTAAGTTGACGTTAAGTTGAGTTAATAACTTGTAGTGCAAATAATGTTTCCAAGTTCAAGAATGAACTTTTAAACTTTGGCTGACAACAATTTAATGATCACTATAGAATAAAACAGGATAGAGTATAGTATGGTAGAGTAAAGTACAGTAGACTACAGTAGAATAAAGTAGAGTAGTAGAGTTCTTCCTAAGCTCTCCTCCCATTGTGTAACATTTAGGTCATGTGATCACAACTGAGAAACTCCTCTGACACTGATGAAGTAAAATACAGTTTAAAAAGTCCAAGAATGAACTTTTAAACTTTGTCTGACATCAGTTTGATTATCAGAATAATAAAGCAGAGTTGAGTGAGAGGTGAGTACAGTAGACTACAGTAGATTAAAGTAGAGTAAAATAAAGTAAAGGTAGAGTAAAGTAGAGTAGAGTAGAGTACAGTAAAGTAAAGTAAAGGCAGAATAGATCAGACTATAGTAGAGTGATACTGACCTTCCTTCTTGTTGGAGCTGGTCTCTAAGGGTTTGGGGAGGATGCAGGAGCAGAAGAGAGACACCAGGGGGAGCTCTCGCATCTTTTCCCTGTATGCTGCAACATTCAGAGCAAAAATAAATAATTAATCAAACAGCACTGCAGGTGAGCGATGTTCCTGCACAGACTCAAACTAATGCTGAACACATCGTATTATTACCAAAGTGATCAATCATCAATAATCAATAATCCATAACTTACCTGCTAGAGTCATTTTTGCTGCTGCTGTAGTTCTCCTTGCAAAGACACTGTGGTGAGGTAGAGTCTGTTCCTGAGGACAGAGACACATGAGCTCAGTTAGTCTCTGCTATCTGTGAACATGTGAGGTGATGTCAGGGTTATTTTGCCCTGAGTAAAGTCTGTCAGGCTCAGAGACGCCTCAGCTTCCCCTGCAGGAGCGTCTGATGCCTGTCAGCCTTGACTCATGGAGAAAAAACACACTTAGCTACTCTACATGTCTACAGAGGGAATAAAAGAAGTGGAATAAAGAGTTTAAGCATGAAATTTTAATCTCCTGGAGTTCTCTCACTGTATGATTTGGCTTTATTTTATTTATTCACCACATAAAGACGTCATTTTCTGTCTTTAATGCATCATTTTGCCAATTTTAAAAGTTTGCAATTTGCACTTTTCTACATTAATCAGAATATATCTTGTTCCTGTGCTGAATAATCATTTAAAGGTCAGATTTATCAGCTTGTTTCTACTTGTATTTGAGCAGTGAGTGATTCATACATCTGTGAGTCTGAGCTGATTCTGATTCAGCTGCTCATCGTGACTTCAGAGATTAAAATCATTCGTGCAGAGAGAGTGAAGTGTGAATCAGAGAGCGATATATAAAACCACAACAAGGCTGCAGCAGATTCACACGTTCAGCTCATCAGTCAGACAGAAACTGCAGCTTATCACCGTAAACACACAAACACACGCAGCAGCAGCAGAAGAGATTCAACAGCAGCATGAAAAAAGCATGAAATGATGCAAAAAGACACAAAAAACCTAAAACCTGCAGAAACACCAGCTCTGCATTCATCACTCCAGCTTCTCTTCTATTGTTTCATCTCTGCAGCATTAATAATAATAATAAAGCTAAATGTGCTTTTTTTAAAACTTCCCAGCATGCAAACTGATTCTTTAAACTGTTTCTTTTGTCTCGAAAAACAGTCAAAAAACCCAAAAATCCAAAAACACACAAAGAAAAAGCTGCAAACTCAGATTTGGGGGTTTTTTTGCAGGAAAAACATAAAAAATTCTAATTCTATCATTAAACTCTATCAGCTTATGTTTCAATGGATTCATCATTTTAGATACGAATGCAGATACGATGATAAAACTTAGTGTGTGTGTGTGTGTGTGTGTGTGTGTGTGTGTGTGTGTGTGTGTGTGTGTGTGTGTGGGGGGACTATAGCGATGATGTCATTGTTGCCAGTAAGCGCATCACCTTCTGCAGAGACGAGCGAGTCGTGCAGCTCAAACACAAAACTCACAGAGAAAAGATGGAAATAAAGGAAGAAATGAAGAGAAGAGGATGAAAGGATTAAAAGATGAAAAGAAGAAAAGAAGAAAAGAAGAAAGGATAAAAGGATGCAGCTGAGACAGAAACAAAGAGCAGAAACGTGCATGAAGAAGAAAATGTGATGAGATGAGAGAAAGCTGCTTCATCTCGTCACAGAAGCTGCAAACGTGCACAAAGATTTAAATAAAAACAATAAAAATAAAGAGAAACATGAATATAAAGACGTGTGTGTGTGTGTGTGTGTGTGTGTGTGTGTGTGTGTGTGTGTATGTGTGTGTGTGTGCAGTCACTCACCCTGCAGTGATGCTGTGATCTCTCCTCTCTGTTCAGACTGAAGCTCTGCAGCTCGGCAGCATCAGCACCAAACAGCAGCCTGCTACATGACATCACCCACGGGCCGTCTGATTGGCCGGCCGGGATGCTGGGCTGTGATTGGTGCAGCAGGGCCGAGGGAGGAGGAGGAGGGGGAGGAGGGGGAGGTGTTGAGGAGGTTCAGAGCAGTGAAGAAGATTTATTCCTCTTTTCTTCAGAATCTTTTCTTCGGAGCTGAAACGAGCTTTTAAGAACATGAAATATTAAATTATTGATGAGTGAAGTTTTGCTCAGAGCCAGGACCTGGATCTGGATCTGGATCAGGATCAGGGTCTGAATCTGTGCAGCTAATCAATAACATCAGCTGATCAACCCGGCCGATGACATCATGTGTTTGCAAAGCCTCGCCTGGCAGAGAAACAGATGATGTCATTTTTTATAAGACTTTACTGTAAGCCCCTAAAATCTATTATTAATAATAAATGATCATTATAAATCATTTATTACTGTAACTGCTGCATCAATGACACATAATATAATACATGTCCATATATCTGCTTTATAGCTACATTACAGTCAATTATAAAGCTTTTTATATGATGTTTACTGATTATTAACAATAAAAGGAGGATTTAAAGGCTGTAAACTGTGAATAAACGTTTTATTTTAGTCAAATTTAGATTTTTTTTTTTTTGCTGAAATATTATTTTCTAGAGATGCAGAGAAGATTTTTGTACAAAAGTACCATGAAATATCATAAACAATGTGATATTTTCTTGCACCAGAGCTCCTCTGCTGCCAAACATATTGAAATGTAACTGGTTTAAATGTGTTATGACAGCCTGAAGATGCACTGAGCTGATGTTTTATGGAAAATCACAATCAGCATCTACAGATATTCAATACTGAAGCATCAGGATGTATAAAAAGCTTCATCAGCGCATTTATAACTGAGTCTTGTGACTTTCTAACAGGATATAGTTGTTATAACGCTTTAAAAACCTAAAAAAAATGTTGTAAAATGTTTCTAAACTGATGCACGAGACGTCTACGTTTCCACCAGACGATGAATAAAACCTGCAGAAGTCAAATTGTCAAATTAGGATTCTTTTTTTTTTTTTTGCTGAAATCTTATTTTCTAGAGATGCAGAGACAAACCTCTCCACATAAACCTAATAAAAGTACCATTAAATATCATAAACAACGTGAAGTTTTCTTGCAAACATATTGAATGTAACTGGTTTTTAATGTGTTATTACAGCCTGAAGATGGAAAATCACAATCAGCATCTACAGATATTCAATACTGAAGCATCAGGATGTAAAAAAAAAGCTTCATCAGGGTCATTTATAACTGAGTCCTGTGACTTTCTAACATGAAATAGTTCTTATAACGCTTTAAAAACCTCAAAAAAACTCTAATAAAATGTTACAAAACCGATGCATCAGAGTTACATTTGCTGCATTGAATCAAACATTGAGTAGATATTGATCATATTTTCATTATGGGTGAACTTCCTGCAGCTTCTCCTGATCTCATGTTAGTAAAATAAAGTTACAGACAGGTGACGGGTCAGCTGCACCGTGGCTGACCTTTGACCCCTCTGAGGAAATGAAGATTATTACATATCAACATGCATTAAAACAGAAACCGTGCAGCTCATATATGTTCTATCTGACGGCTGAAACAGTAAAGATTTAATAATGAATGAGAATAAAACTCTTTAAACTTCTTGATGAGAAGCAAGGGTCATTTACAACTGAGTCCTGTGACTTTCTGACATGATATAGTTGTTATAACGCTTCAAAAACCTCAAAAAACCTCTAATAAAATGTTTCTAAAATGATGCACGAGGCGTCTACGTTTCCACCAGACAATGAATAAAACCTGCAGAAGATCAGATTTTCATTATTGGTGAACTTTCTGCAGCTTCTCCTGATCAACATGTGTCAGATTGCAAAAAAACCCCCAAAAAACATGCATTAAAACAGAAACGGTGCAGCTCATATATGTTCTACCTGACGGCTGAAACAGTAAAGATTTAATAATGAATGAGATTAAAACTCTTTAAACTCTTAAAGTCTGAACTGATGATGAGAAGCAGATCTGGTCGTTTCCAGCTGATCTGGTTCCTTCTGGTTTCTGAGGAAATGTCAGCTCTAAATTTAAAAAGCTGACAATGAGCCGTTACTCATTCTGACTGGAACACACACACACACACACACACACACACACACGCTACTACACACTACTACACACTACACACACACACTACTACACACCAACACACACACACACACTACACACACACACACACTACTACACACACACTACACACTACTACACACACACACACATACACACACAGTACTACACACACACTCACACACACACACTACACACTACTACTACACACCAACACACACACACACACACACACTACACACACACACACACACACTACACACTCACACTCATACTCTCACATTTACATTTGTGTGTAGTGTGTGTAGTAGTGTGTGTGTGTGTGTGTGTGTGTATGTGTGTGTAGTAATGTGTGTGTGTGTGTGTGTGTGTGTGTGTGTGTAGTGTGTGTGTGAGTGTGTAGTAGTGTGTGTGTGTGTAGTGTGTATGTGTGTGTGTTGGTGTGTGTGTGTGTAGTAGTGTGTAGTGTGTGTGTTGGTGTAGTGTGTAGTAGTGTGTACTGTATGTGTGTGTGTGTGTGTGTGTAGTGTGTAGTAGTGTGTGTGTGTAGTGTGTGTGTGTGTGTTGGTGTATAGTGTGTAGTGTGTAGTAGTGTATAGTGTGTGTGTGTGTGTTAACGCCTCCATCTGTCGCTCTGCTTGGAGCCAAACTGTTTCTCATTCAAACATAAAACTCTCAGAGAAGCTAATAAAGAAAGAAAAAAAGGTTAATTCAGTTTTAATCTGCAGACTGTGAGTAATGATTATTATTTTATTATCGACTAATCTGCAGATTATTCTTCTTCACGTCATTAAATGTTCTGATGATATAAAAACTTTATAAACTCAGTAAAACTTTACACCAAACATGAAAATCACTAAATCATTTTATCAACCTTCCTCTCGTCTGTTTTGACTGTTCCTCCTTTCCTTCCTTCCTCCCTCCTTTCCTCCCTTCCTTCCTTGACTCGAGGACAACAGGAGGGTTAAAGATATTCTGCTGCTTAAGTATCTGAGGTCAAAGGTCAGATGGACATTTGGCTGATCGGCTGCTGTTGAGCCTCCAGATGCTCTCTGTGGTCACCATCACTGTGTCTGACTGCAGCTGATTTTATAATAAAGTCACATTTCTATATAATTTTCGGTTTCTTTTATTAGAAAATTGAAGGTAGAATGTGATCGTGGCTCATAAATAGACGACTAACTGTTAACTGGTGATTATTACGACTGTTAAGCAGCTTGCATGAGACATTTTATCACACTACTATTATAAGTAATGAGTTATTACTTAAAGGTGCTGCACTGTTTCTCATTAGTGACACCTAGTGGCT
>NC_070578.1:41357359-41367359 GCF_027409825.1 Scomber japonicus | reverse complement strand
CTCCATCATCGCATGGGGTGATGATGATGATGATGATGATGAAGGTGATGAGATGCTGGTTGATGTTGATGATGATGATGATGAAGTTGGTGAGATGCTGATTGATGGTGATGATGATGATGATGATGATGATAATCTGGTTGATGGTTATTGGAGCTGGAAGCAGAGCGGCTGCACAGTACTGATCATTATTAACGATAATAAAATAACATTTAAAAACATGCAGTAATAAAAATGAGACTCACATCAGTAGTTAACTCTTAATTAAACATGCTGACACATTGAGGTGCATACACAGTAAACACAGAGTCCCACAGCAGAGGTATGCCTCCCTTCCTCCCTTCCTTGACCTGAGGACAATAGGAGTGTCTTGTTACCTCTCTCTGTGTTGTATGTCTTGTTTTTTATTGTAATGCTTTTGCTTTGCCTTGTCTGTCTTTGTTTTTGAAAGGTGCTACTGTATATAAATAAAGTATTATTATTATTATTGTAATAAAAAGTAATCATACTGTAAAGACAAGAAGTTTGTTCAGTCGATGTCACATCAGTCCAGTTTATGATTTTGTGCAATTGAGACGCTAAATAATAAACTTTAAATAAACAAGCAAACAACTGAAATAAAACAAAGTCAAACATTACACTATTTATCTAGTTAATATGCAGTTATTAGTTATTATGCATCTATGAAAATGCTTGAAAGATAATTTTATTATTAAACTGATGATAAACACTATTAATGACGTCCAAACTTGTCAAAAGTAAAATCAAAGCTCATAAAGCAGAAATCATCACAATCATCTGTGTGATATAAAATGTAAAATTTGGGAGAATATTCAAACGATGTCTGCTGTGGTTATAATTCATCCTGTGTGGAATAAAAAACAGAGTGAGCTGAGAGGAGGCGCTGCTGGTCTGCTGGTCTGGAGGTTTAACACGCTGAGAGGAGGAGCTGCTGGTCTGGAGGAGGTGCTGCTGGTCTGGAGGAGGTGCTGCTGGTCTGGAGGAGGCGCTGCTGGTCTGGAGGTTTAACACGCTGACTCAGAACAAGAAGAACGTGGGTTCAAAACCAGCCGGAGACCTTCGATCAGAGTCTGGGACAGATAATTAATACTGCTGGAGATCTTTAAAGGCTGCATGTGAGTTCAATATGCCTGAACCTGGAAATGTGATTACTCTTTACAGGCAGGAAAGGGTTAAAGTTGAGATACCTGCAGCTTTCCTTCCTTACCTCCTTTCCTTCCTTACCTTCCTTCTCTCTTTCATTCCTCCCTCCTTTCCTTCCTTCCTCCTTCCTTCCTTCCTTCCTTCCTTCCATCCTTCCTTCCCTCCCTCCTTTCCTTCCTTCCCTCCCTCCTTTCCTTCCTTACCTCCTTCTCAGATCAGATACCTGCAGCTTTAATGTGTCAAATCTGAGTGATGGGAAAGATGAAAGATGAAAGATGAAAGTGAGGCTTCAGCTTCAGGTGTGGATGAGATAAAAAAAGCCTAAAATGTGATGAGACAGATCAGAGCGGGGGGGAGGAGGGAGGGAGGAGGGAGGGGAGCGGGTGGGGGGGATTGATGGAGGCAGGTGCCAGTTTAAACCAGTTAAAACCAGATTAGGAGCGAGGGAGTCCTCCTGTATGAATGAGCAGCTTGTATCTGAGCCAGCAGTCGTGTTTTATTTGAGTCGGCGAAGCGTCGTGACTCTCTGAGCTTCTGCTGCTGGTCGTGTCTGCTGCCCACAGAGGAAGAAGAGGAGGAGAGCGGGGGGGGAGAGAGGAGAGAGATAGAGAGAGAGAGACAGAGATAGAGGAGAGAGAGAGAGAGAGAAAGAGAGGGAAGAGAGTGAGAGACAGAGAGAGGAGGAGAGCGAGAGAGAGACAGAAAGACAGCGAGAGAGAGAGGAGGAGAGAGAAAGAGAGAGACAGGGGAGAAGAAGAGGAGGAGGGAGAAAGAGAGAGGAGGGAGAGAGGAGGAGGAGAGAGAGCAATAAAGAGAGGGGAGGAGAAGAAGAGGAGGAGGGAGAAAGAGGAGGAGGAGAGGAGAGAGAGAGAGAGAGAAGAAGAAGAGGAGGAGGTAGAGATAAAGAGAGGGGAGGAGAGCAGAGGAAGAAGAGGAGGAGGGAGAGGGAGAGAAAGAGAGAGAGGAGGAGGGAGAGAGATAAAGAGAGAGGAGGAGAGAAGAGGAAGAAGAGGAAGAAGAGGAGGAGGGAGAGAGAGAAAGAGGAGAGAGAAGAGGAGGGAGAGAGATAAAGAGAGGGGAGGAGAGCAGAGGAAGAAGAGGAAGAAGAGGAAGAAGAGGAGGACAGACAGCAGAGTGGGCTGAATGTCAGAGGAGGTGAATCACTGCCGGCTCATATTTCACAATCTCACCTGAGAGACAGAAAACAGGATTAACCCAGAACATCAATCTGCACATATATAAATATACACTGCTGCTGCTGCTGCTGCTGCTGCTGCTGCTGCATGTGGATAATACTATAATATAATATATATTAATATATTATGTCATGCATTTCAATAGTTACACAGTGCTTTATATACACATAAAATCAATAAACCTGATCTCCAGCAGGTTGAACACAGACGTCTCCTCAGCTTCAGTCTGTAGCTCTGATGGATGATGGATGGATGATGGATGGATGATGGATGATGGATGGATGGATGGATGATGGATGATGGATGATGGATGATGGATGATGGATGATGGATGATGGACTCTCAGAGGGTCTGATAGAAGCTCAGATATCTAATCTGGAGACTTAAAGTGATCAGTGAAGCAGTGTGATGTTTCTCTTCTTGTTTTATGCACTCATTAAAAAGTGTGCATAAAAACCAGGTGAGTGGAAACACATGTAGACACAGAGAGGTTAACGTTCTGCCTCATGGTGGCGCCAAAAGCTCTAAAGGTTTATTTCCCAGGACCTCAGGATTCAGGATTCAGGGTTCAGGATTCAGGATTCAGGATTCAGGATCAGATCCAAGTCGACACCTGAAGTCTCATGACTGAGTGCAGAGTTTATGAGCAAAAGATGGATAAATATGCAACTTTGCACTTTAACATTTATCAGAAATCACCAGAGCTTCATAGAGAGTTTAATGTTTCTGCAGAGGAGAATATTATTTGCAGAGGATGATGAAGATGTGATGAAGATGTGATGAAACTTTGCTTCACTGCAACCAAAAGACAACCAAAGTCCATCTCTGTATATTTAATATTTAAAAACCTGAAACCTTTAAAGGATTCATTCAGATTCTTTAAATGTTCAACCAGAAGTCAAAGATGAACTCTGTAACTCCTGCAGGAAGTTCAGATTCTACTAAAACTGATAAATAGTAAAATTCAGGAGATTAAATGTTATAAAAACATTTAAAAGACGAGTTTGGAGACTGAAACTCAGACTGATGATCTACAGATGAGTCACATTTGGTGATGCATCAAGTTTCTCAGCATAAACATACAGATATATAGATAGATGTATTAATAGCATAATGTTTGTTAATATGCTTTTTATAACTCTCCTCCACACATACAGGATGATCAGCGCTTAGTAAGGTCAAAGGTCAAAAGTGTCTGAGCTCGATGGAGATGAAGCCAGCTGTCATTTCAAGAATCATACTGTATATTATATAGACCCTAACCCTCTCCTCTCTGTTTGGTCTTTATTATTTAATGCATGAAGTCATTGATCTCATATTAAATGTGCATTTAATAAAGCTTGTTGGTTCTTCTTCACAATATTGTTGTTTCATTTTAAAATCCTTCTTCTTCTTCTTCTTCTTCTGCACATCTCAGCATTTCTCAGTCTGCAGATATTAATGATAAACTTATATTTCAATTGTTTGTTAACAGTTTCACATTTTTAACCCTTCATTGATCTACTAGTGTTTGGTAGAGTTCACTTTGTGTGTAATGCACAGACAGACCATCAGATTGTTCTATGGTTGCTATAGATACAGGTTGTGTTATGGTTGCTATAGATACAGGTTGTGCTATGGTTGCTTTAGATACAGGTTGTGCTATGGTTGCTATAGATACAAGTTGTGCTATGGTTGCTATGGATACAAGTTGTGCTATGGTTGCTATAGATACAGGTTGTGTTATGGTTGCTATAGATAGAGGTTGTGCCATGGTCGCTATAGATACAAGTTGTGCTATGGTTGCTATAGATACAGGTTGTGCTATGGTTGCTATAGATACAGGTTGTGCTATGGTTGCTATAGATACAGGTTGTGCTATGGTTGCTATAGATACAGGTTGTGCTATGGTTGCTATAGATACAGGTTGTGCTATGGTTGCTATAGATACAGGTTGTGCTATGGTTGCTATAGATACAGGTTGTGCTAGTGTATAAAGGAAGAATAACACAAATCACTGCTGACATAAGAGACATTTTGAAGTTGACTTTTATATTTTCATCTCTAACATGTTTTTAATAAAAGTTTAGAACCAATGAGGAGTGAATGAGTCTGTAAAACATCACATTTAGGCTCAATGAGAGAAATATAATATATAATATAATATAATAATGTTTTATGTTTTCATGGCCTCAAAGAGGAAGGAACAGGCCGAGTGTTTTATCAGCTGCTGCTTTTAAAAGCACAAAAATCAATAAAAGTATAAAAATATATTTAAATATAACTGAACTAATCCTGACTGTGCTCCTAGTTAAACTTTATAAATATGTCAGTTTTCTGTTTTGACACACGTCCTCTTCATTAGTGACAGCCGCTTTCAGGCTCTTTGGCTTTTGTTGAAAAAGTGACTCAGCTGCCGGATTTGAGGACGCGTGTAGGCGACGGAGTGTGTGGTGTGTGTGTGTGTGTGTGTGTGTGTGTTGGCACCGCAGATGGTCGGCGGGCGGAGGATCTGAATCCATTCACAGAGAGAAAGAAAGAGAAGGAGTGAGAGAGAGAGAGAGAGAGAGAGAGAGAGAGAGAGAGAGAGAGAGAGAGAGAGAGAGAGAGAGACAGAGAGAGAGAGAGAGAGAGAGATGAATGAAGATGCTCAGATATAAAATCAAAGCTTCTATCAGTGAAGAGGAAGAACACTGAACGCTTTGTAGGTTTGTTTAACTTTTATTCTTTCTGTTTTAAAGTCTTTATTATAATTTACTTTATTTTTCAGAAGTTTCAGAACAGCTACTAAATGTTTGAGCATCTTCAGTCACACAGTAACTCTGCAGCTAGAAGAAAAGGCCTCAAAGTTATAAACGTCTCTTCACCTGCAAAAACAAGCTTCTTCATTTCCTCCCTTTCCTCACTAAAGACTCTGATGATGAAGAGTATTAGGACCAAATTAGATTAATCTCGACATGAAGATTTTAAAATCAGCACTTTGACATTAAACTCAAAATGTCGAGAATAAAGTTGAAATATCATGACGACTTTAATCTCAGTGTGTCGACATTAAAGTCAGACTTTGCCAGTGACTCCAGAAATATGAGAACAAGTTTAGAGTCTACAGTTAAAATGCTGCAGTGAGTCTGCAGAGTACCGATGAGTCTCCTCTAATGTAACATCTGGGTTGACTTGCTGAGCTACTTTTGCTTTTTGCACAAAGAAATCCTGAAAAAGAAAAGAAATGATGTTGGTAGGTAATTAATGTTAACTGAAGCAGCCGGTGCTTCCTGGCTGAGATTAAAGTCAACATGATATTTCAACTTTTCAACATTTTGAGTTTAACCCTTCCTGTTCATAGTCTGTTACCTTCACAGTATGACCCAGGCCAAGAAGTATTTCCACCAAAGTTTTAACTACAACCTATTCAGAATGTTTAAATACTCTATGCCACATAAAAAAAAATGATGTCCTTCATAAATGTTTCAAAGAGCAAAAAAAATCCTCATATGGTCCTAATATTCATTTATTAGGATTTACTTATGACTACAATTAAAGCTGAATATAAGGCTGATTGGTGCGGCGCTTCCCCAATCAGAGAGCGACAGCTATAAAAGCCTGGTGTGCTCTCCAGATGCTGGCAGACACCTCAGCAGTACACTCGCAGAGGTAGTAGTGAATGATAGCATGTGTTCTGGTTACTCAGATTAGGGCCAGGGTAAGGATAGCTTCTCTTACTTATTTGTGTCACTTTGTTTTCCTGTTAGGTTTAGGGGTGCTGATCACTTTTATTTCTGTTTTGTATAGTGCTAGAGTAGCTAGTTAGGTTTGGTATAGTGCTAGAGTAGCTAGTTAGGTTTGGTATAGTGCTAGAGTAGTTAGTTAGGTTTGGTATAGTGCTAGAGTAGTTAGTTAGGTTTGGTATAGTGCTAGAGTAGTTAGTTAGGTTTGGTATAGTGCTAGAGTAGTTAGTTAGGTTTGGTATAGTGCTAGAGTAGTTAGGTTTGGTATAGTGCTAGAGTAGTTAGTTAGGTTTGGTATAGTGCTAGAGTAGTTAGTTAGGTTTGGTATAGTGCTAGAGTAGTTAGGTTTGGTATAGTGCTAGAGTAGCTAGTTAGGTTTGGTATAGTGCTAGAGTAGTTAGGTTTGGTATAACACTAGAGTAGTTAGTTAGGTTTGGTATAGTGCTAGAGTAGTTAGTTAGGTTTGGTATAGCGCTAGAGTAGTTAGTTAGGTTTGGTATAGCGCTAGAGTAGTTAGTTAGGTTTGGTATAGCGCTAGAGTAGTTAGTTAGGTTTGGTATAGCGCTAGAGTAGTTAGTTAGGTTTGGTATAGTGCTAGAGTAGTAAGTTAGGTTTGGTATAGTGCTAGAGTAGTTAGTTAGGTTTGGTATAGTGCTAGAGTAGTTAGTTAGGTTTGGTATAGTGCTAGAGTAGCTAGTTAGGTTTGGTATAACGCTTGAGTAGTTAGTTAGGTTTGGTATAGTGCTAGAGTAGTTAGGTTTGGTATAGTGCTAGAGTAGTTAGGTTTGGTATAACACTAGAGTAGTTAGTTAGGTTTGGTATAGTGCTAGAGTAGTTAGGTTTGGTATAATGCTAGAGTAGTTAGTTAGGTTTGGTATAGTGCTAGAGTAGTTAGTTAGGTTTGGTATAGTGCTAGAGTAGTTAGGTTTGGTATAGTGCTAGAGTAGTTAGTTAGGTTTGGTATAGTGCTAGAGTAGTTAGTTAGGTTTGGTATAACGCTAGAGTAGTTAGTTAGGTTTGGTATAGTGCTAGAGTAGTTAGGTTTGGTATAGTGCTAGAGTAGTTAGGTTTGGTATAACACTAGAGTAGTTAGTTAGGTTTTGTGTAATGCTAGAGTAGTTAGTTAGGTTTGGTATAGTGCTAGAGTAGTTAGTTAGGTTTGGTATAGTGCTAGAGTAGTTAGGTTTGGTATAGTGCTAGAGTAGCTAGTTAGGTTTGGTATAGTGCTAGAGTAGTTAGGTTTGGTATAGTGCTAGAGTAGTTAGTTAGGTTTGGTATAGTGCTAGAGTAGTTAGTTAGGTTTTGTATAGTGCTAGAGTAGTTAGTTAGGTTTGGTATAGTGCTAGAGTAGTTAGTTAGGTTTGGTATAGTGCTAGAGTAGTTAGTTAGGTTTGGTATAGTGCTAGGGTAGTTAGTTAGGTTTGGTATAGTGCTAGAGTAGTTAGGTTTGGTATAGTGCTAGAGTAGTTAGTTAGGTTTGGTATAGTGCTAGAGTAGTTAGTTAGGTTTGGTATAATGCTAGAGTAGTTAGTTAGGTTTGGTATAGTGCTAGAGTAGTTAGTTAGGTTTGGTATAGTGCTAGAGTAGTTAGTTAGGTTTGGTATAATGCTAGAGTAGTTAGTTAGGTTTGGTATAGTGCTAGAGTAGTTAGTTAGGTTTGGTATAGTGCTAGAGTAGTTAGTTAGGTTTGGTATAGTGCTAGAGTAGTTAGGTTTGGTATAACGCTAGAGTAGTTAGTTAGGTTTGGTATAGTGCTAGAGTAGTTAGTTAGGTTTTGTATAGTGCTAGAGTAGTTAGTTAGGTTTGGTATAGTGCTAGAGTAGTTAGGTTTTGTGTAATGCTAGAGTAGTTAGTTAGGTTTGGTATAGTGCTAGAGTAGTTAGTTAGGTTTGGTATAGTGCTAGAGTAGTTAGTTAGGTTTGGTATAGTGCTAGAGTAGTTAGTTAGGTTTGGTATAACACTAGAGTAGTTAGTTAGGTTTTGTGTAATGCTAGAGTAGTTAGTTAGGTTTGGTATAACACTAGAGTCGTTAGTTAGGTTTGGTATAACACTAGAGTAGTTAGTTAGGTTTTGTGTAATGCTAGAGTAGTTAGTTAGGTTTGGTATAACACTAGAGTAGTTAGTTAGGTTTTGTGTAATGCTAGAGTAGTTAGTTAGGTTTGGTATAACACTAGAGTCGTTAGTTAGGTTTGGTATAACACTAGAGTAGTTAGTTAGGTTTTGTGTAATGCTAGAGTAGTTAGTTAGGTTTGGTATAACACTAGAGTAGTTAGTTAGGTTTTGTGTAATGCTAGAGTAGTTAGTTAGGTTTTTGTTTGAATTCACGAGACAGTTAGCTCCATTTTATTTGTAAGGAGTCCTCTTTTTGTTATATTTGGTTATTGATTTATCAGCACCTGGCGGCCCTTTTCTGTTGGGTTTAGTATTAATTTCCACATTGTCCTAATTTACTATAAATAAATACCGCTTTAATTTTACAACCATTCCCATCGGCCTGTGTGTGTTGCTTTCCCTTTTCCCCAACGAGCTGGGTTCATAACACTGTGAAATAAAAGTGAAGATTGTGATTCTGCAAAAACACAGAACGCTGAAGCTGCTCTCAAGTTTTTATTTATTTATTTTAAATTTTTAAACAAAAGTCAAAAAAAAAAATACACAAAAAGCAGATTTGAAGTTTTTCTTCTTCTCTATATAAAAATATACGTTTTTATTTCTTAATGAGGGAGGAGGAGCAACCAATCAGCTTCATGGTGCGGAGTGATGTCACCTGATCAGACAGGAAGTACGGCGTTACCTTCGGACGCAGCAGGAAGTCGACTTTTCCTCCGTCATCAGACAGGAAGTAGCTACACCCGTCCGTTCTGACTCCAGGTCGTAGTCTGGACCGAGCAGAGGGAAACCGGTTCATGTCCTTCGTCTACGTTCTGTCACTGTGTTCTCCCTCATCAGGTCAAAGGTTAAAGGTCAGGGGTCATGGGGGGTCAGAGGTCAGGGTCCTTCAGGCATCACACACTTCTTGTTCCGAACCTGAACGACTTCCTTCCTCTGCTTCAGGAAGTTTCCAAACGCGTCTTTCTCTTTGCTCTCCTCCGTCGCTGAAACACAAAAACACAAACTCTATTTATTTGATGCTGTTTTTTTTTGTTTTTTTTTTTAATAGTTGAATAACTTTATTAGTCCTCACTGCTGTGGTCGATGTCGTCCGTGTCGCTCTCCTCGTCCTCCTCCTCGTCGTCAGGGTTACCGCGGGTCATGATGAGGTCGCTGGGCCCGGCGATGTTTGCTTCCTCTGTCCGCCAAAATAAAAGTTTAACCAGCAGAATATATAATCCTCCTTCTTCTACTGCTTATAATACTAATACTACTACTACTACTACTACTACTACTGCTGCTGCTGCTGCTGCTGCTGCTGCTGCTGAGGATTTTATTGTTATATGTATCGTTATAACCAGTGTTGGGCACGTTACTTTTAAAAAGTAATTAGTTATAGTTACAGTTACTTCTCCCAAAAAGTAACTGAGTTAGTAACTGAATTACTCCATTATAAAAGTAACTAATTACCAGGGAAAGTAACTAAAGCATTAAAAAAACCCAATAATTAAAAAAAAAAGTATAAATATGTCTGTTCTGTGTTTTTGGCCACAGGTTTTGTAGTGGCGTGTGCCGTTGAGAGAAGCTTCATTAGGTTAGAGTTGCTTGTAACGGACGTGGACAAATACTTCGCTCTGATACATAATGTACGTTTCACATGTATGTTCCCGCCTTTTACCTCCAGGACATTAAAGTAGTGTCTGCACTTCCTGTTTAAAAACGTGACCTTTTCCTCCGAACTCGCCATTGCTGCAGCTCCTGCTAGTTTGTGTGTGTGAGGCTACCTCTGATTGGGTTACCATGAAATCTTACTCTGCCTTAACCAATCATCATCACGGTTGTCCC